>NC_133307.1:605150-642831 GCF_012295235.1 Primulina huaijiensis
GACAACACTGAGGCTCTATATGCTAGGGCTGTGCTTTGACTCGTTTACAGGCTCCAGGAGAGTCATCAGGTGGCGAGGTTGGGTACAATTGCGAAACATATAGGAGCCAGTGCATTGTAGTCGGGGATTCACCGCTCACCTGCGGGTGTGGATATCCTATGTGATCTGATGAAATTATAGTGCATGGAATCTCTGGCCAGAGTATGAGATGTACGTTAGAGAAGGAGTTCTCGAACGGTACATGCGATGCCACTATTTATAGTTGTCACATAGTTATCGAATTAATATGCAACCCTCGATGAACCAATGGTTGCAGATTCGATCGGGATATATGAGATGAAGGGACCGTAATGTACGTTAATCATAATCGGCTGGTTCTTGCAGCCACTATCAGTGATACCTAGGGGATCATGGGGCGATGCTACTAGACGCTCTTACCATGATCCGATTGGTGCAATCAGAAATGAGTTCTGACATTCTTGATCAAAGTGTTGATGAAAAGAATGGGGCTAACTAGGGTAAGTCCGAATAAAAGATTATGTCCAGAATCACAAAGAGTTGTGAACTCACGGCTAGCTGTATCCCTGAACCACTGAGGGTCACACAAGCACTGGATCGTTTGTTCCCGTTGAGAGAATAAATTCAAGAAGTTGAATTTATATTATATAGTAAAATCAAGGAGTTGAATTTATGATAATTAAATTTTGAGAGAATAAATTCAAGGAGTTGAATTTATAAAATTTGAGAATTTAATTTATTAAACTCAAATGTTGGGTTTATTAAATATTAAATTTTGGAGGTGATGAAAATTCAAGTGGTTGAATTTATAATTTAAACAATAAATTCAAATGTTGAATTTATAATGTATTTAATTTATTAAGTTCAAAAGTTGAGTTGATTAATTAATAAATTAAATATGGTGGGTACTACAAGTCCAACATAATAATTAATTTAAAGTTTTAATTGATCTTGATTAAATTAGTTGGACTAGCCCAATTAATTAAATCAAGCCCATTAATGTTAATTATGTAATTAGGCTATGACTTAATTATAAATAGGGGTTGCAAGTCATAACCCTAGCCTACTACAACCATTATTTTCGAAAACCACTCCTCCAAAGAAAGAAAAAAATCGACCACCTTCTTTTGAGAAAGGTTTTTGAGCCGTCTCTCAAATAATCTTCTCCTACGTTAAATCTCTTCTAATATTTCTAGTGCAATTTGGAAGGGGATCAAGCAATTCAGTCGTGGACCTGATTAAACGAAACGAAAGGAGTCTCTTGAAGAAAGTTCGTAGGGATTCATCAAGAGCTAATCCGTTTATACCGGATTAGTTGGAGCCAAGTGAATTAATTCACAAAGGTATAAATTTTCTAACATCCTATGTATGTTTATGAAAACCATACGAACGCCCTATCATATATATTTTGATTGTCAAAATAAAATAAAATTTTAAAACTTCCGCTGCGTTTGGGCGTGTAGAAAACCGAGATCCAACACTTGCACACTTATGTGAACACCGATGAGGTGATATTTACCTATTAGATATGGTGAAACATAGAAAAATGTACATCTAATGTGAGTGTCACCTCATCGATGGTCATATAAATGTGCAGGTTAGTGTGCAATATATCAAAATTGTCTACATAGATATCATATTATATTATATGTATCACAAAAACTTATGTATGATCATCTCACGAGTTAATATGAGACTAATCTCCTATCCGATTCGATCCGACTTATGAAAAATATTTTTTAAATATTCAAAGTATTATTTTTCACTATAAAATGGCTTTTGATATTGTGACGAACACTCGATCCAACAAAAAATTTAGCTCAAGATCATATTATATTCCAAAACTTGTTCATGAATGACATGATTTTTTTCTCATAAATTCGAGCCTTCAAAAGCTCAATACCGATTATGGTGATGATCATATTTTTATATAATAATAAAATTTTATGTACATTATTGAAAAATATTAATTTTTTTTTCTTCTTTTATTAAAATGGAACAACTTTCAATTCAAGCTCTCCCTCAAATAATTCAGCTCCTCACCTGAGTTTGGGTTCAGGAACTCGAATGAACTCAAATAGTGTAATGTTGAACTCTTGACATTCATTTTATAATAAACGGTAGCCGATGATAATAATGTGATTCAAATATTATAAATCATACAATAGACTTTGAGAAACGTCTCAATTGTTTGTATAGCAAAGACAATTACTATTCCCCGATAATATTTCCTCCAATAATTATGCCCCTATAATCAATAAAAATTAAAAATGTAACACTGGCTTTCATTGTAATTAACGTTAAATCTAGCACTTATCACTGATCTATTAAAAGTTATTGTTGGTGATAATAGTACGATTCAAATCTTGTATATGAAATAACAATCAAATATCATGTTTCGATTATCAACTTCTCTGGCAAAATAATCGCTCCCAACAAATCAAGTTGATTTTACTCAATTAAAGCTGCTATTCTCATATTCTTCACATTTATTCAGACGAGTAAAGAGTTGCATGCAACAACTTTTGGCACAAATAATGTAAAACAAAATTTGAAAGGATAACTTTTTATTACCAATAATTGTACGTATATTACGCAAGGGACTCCGTCAAAACACGGTCGAGTTTGAATAAATGAAATACAATTTTCGAGTTGAATTCGAGTAGCTCAAATTTTTTTTTGATAAAAAAAAAAAATCAATATTATTAGAATTATTATATTAGTCTTAATTTTTAAAATGTATATTTTATGCATTGATTTATTTCTCAACAACTACGAGTTGCAATTTCATCACAAGTCATTAATTAATAATTAGTCGAACTTGAAATTATCATTTGATAGTCTAAATTCAACTTTGTCAAGCTTGAACATAAGGAACTCATATCGAGTTCAAAAAATAATTTTTGATCATTTTTAATTTTGTGGAATATTCAATATAAGATTTTCAAACAATAAGAAAATCCACAACCCATTTGACAACAAGTTTATTAATTAATTAATTTTATTTTTTTAAAAAATTTCTTTGGACGAATTTAATTTGTCGTAGGCAATTCTTATCAAAGAAATAGTGTGTGGGGTTGGCGGAGCCATTCAATAATATCAAGTCAATCGTGATATTTGTCACATTTGACCATGTGAAGGCACATTTCAGCTTGCTTTTTCCAATATTAAGATTATCATTCTCTCGAGAAAAAGTATTACATTTGATTAAGATTGGTCAAATTAAACCAATTTTGTGGAAAATACGATGTAATTGTTGTTAGGAACATCTCTAACATGCTTGACAATGTCTGAATTTTCTATTATTAATCTAAATAATTATTCAAACGGGATAGCGGGTAGGCTCGCAACTTGCCGTAACTCGTGATGTCGTATCATAATTTTGTTGAGTTGAGAAATTACCAGCACAATTCACATATTTTAGGAGGCCAACTAGGTAGACTTCGTTGGCCTAACTAATTTTTTTTTTTTTTTTTTTTTTTTTTTTTTTTTTTTTTTTTNTGAGAAATTGACATTACAACCCGATCAATATATTTTATGTGATATAGCGAATCCGTGTGCCAGATGCAATGGACGATATATATTATTTAATTTTAATTTTCAAAAATTATATTGTTGTAAAATACATTTCCATTGATTTTTATGAGGAATGATATTCACACTACGTGTTTTATTAAAGACAAAAACATGTGTGAGACTGTCTCACGAGTCGTATTTTGTGATACGGATCTCTTATTCGGGTCATCCATGAAAAAGTATTACTTTTTATGCTAAGAGTATTACTTTTTATTGTGAATATCGGTATGGTTGACCCGTCTCACAGATAAAGATTCGTGAGACCGTCTCACAAGAGACCTACTCTTTATTAAATACAAAAATTTTGATTTTTAATTTTTTTTTTCTTTGACAATATTACCTTCATCCAATACTTTCCTTTTTTCTTTTCTTGATTCATACATTTCGTTACCTTCCTTTATTATAAAATGTTGATTTATAAAAAAAAAAACTGAAATGTAATATATTTGTATGATAACAAAAAAAAAAAACTTATTTGAATAGCCAGGCATGAATTTTTTGTATATAAAATAACTAAACTATATATAAAAATAAAGGGGCGTTAAAAATTTTCGCTAATTTTTAACTTCAAAATATTTTTACTCTATTTATTTTATGTTGATATATACTAAATCTTAAAAATTAATTGTTAGATTTATTAAATTTTAGTGATTTAACAAACTAAACCAAATTGAACTGATAATAATCTAGACTGAATTGAATATCAGCAAAATTGAAAGTATAAGACTAAATACGTTTGAAATCTAACTGATATCAATGTCTACTAGACTGATAGCTGAAAACCAATTACACTAAAAGAAAGTTGAGTTAATGAAGAAACATTATCTGAATAATCAATTAAACTATTCAGAATTACAAAACTGAATTACGAGATGGAGTCTTCAGTACCAACATACTCTAATTTGTCAGAAATCCGCTAACACTACCTACTGTGTACGAAATGTCAGAAAAGACATTGATGTGAAAAAGACGGGACTAGCGACTACCATATTTGGAATGGGTACAATATTTGATTTTACTAACCGTTGAATCCAAGTATATAAATAGAGGAACTTGCAAATCAGTTAAATTCTCTGGAATCATCGCATAAGTTTAGGTATTCAAGCTTTCAATAGTCCATTTGCTTTTGTTACATCTCAAAACGAGACACGTCATCGGCGTTGTTTAATAATTTAAAATCATTAAACAACAAGACATGTTGTACATAAATTAGTCAAAATCTAGTCTATTACATAAATCAAGACTGTTTTTACAGTACATAATATAAATACGGAATCGATAACATAATAGAAAATAAAATTAAAGTTCATCCTTGACACTTCATGTCTCCAAAAAATAAAATTTAAGTTCATCCTTGACACTTCATGTCTCCAACTTGATCAACAACCTCAAAACATGTGTTGTTCATCATCTTCCAACTGATCTTCGCTCTTATTTGGGGAGGTAAATAATGAGGGTGAGTGTTTTGGGGAAACAATCAGCATGTGGGAGTCAATAATACACAATAATATCAAAATATACAAATAATATGAGTTCAAGGTGACATATCGCAAAACATGTAGCAACATGAATCAAGACGAGACAAACAGAATTTGAAACAAGTCATCATATTATAACTGAAGTATAAACTTATACAAGACTCAGTTATTGATCTATTTATCCATGGTATACTGATCAGTCTCTAATTGTTACTTCTCTAAGGGAGTGATGTCATATATCGATTATTATAACCCACCGCATTAGGGATTCTAATAGTGCATTTTAAAATTTTCATAACATAACAAAAGAAATCATGCAAAACAAAATTTATACAAAATCAAATGACATGAACCGAGTAGTATACGGTTGAATTTACAAAAACAAGAAGATTATTATTTTAAACATTTATATAAGTCCACTTACTTGATTATTATATTCAAAAATGAGGGAATAACTATGCGAAAATCCGAACACGGATGCAGCTGGAATGCCTCAAACTTGGCTATTTGCAAAGCTTCGCGATGGAAAAAACTGGGCTTCAACGAATTTTCTACACGATTTAGCCTCAAATATAGCTGCTGAAATGGCTCGATCTTAGATGGAAGATTGCCTACTGAAAGGGCTTCGAAATGGATAGTGAATGGAATTTAAAACTAATCAGAATTATACTTTGAAATGTCATAACATTGGCTTCAAGACGCCACTGAAATATCGTAATTCCCGTAACACTTCTTGTTTGAAATATAACACACTCTGATGCTCGAAAATTGCAAGAATTTGGTGATGCTTTAGTTATGTTTTCCCTCAATCTTGGGCCACTATTTATAGGTGAAAATAGTTAGCTAAATAGGCAGGTGTTACCGCTCAATAATGACTGTTAATGGATCTTAAATCAGCTGTTACAACTCCTCCAAACCAGCTGCATGTGTCTTATTTAAATTTTTGAATTTGAAGGTTGCATCCTTGTATTTTTTTTGGTTGCGAGGCTGCTAAACAATGGGTCAAGTGACTTTTAATCATCTTTTATTTTACTATTACAACTTGGTCAATTCAATTTAGAATAATGGTGATTAAGTGGAGAGAGCACATTCTTCACATTTATTCCTAATGCATGAAATATTGCAAGGCTGAATTGAACTCGAGTTTTCACATTTTTCAAGATTTCTTAGCACATGCTTAAGTATTATATCTGATAATTGACTATCAATTTGTGCTTAGTTTTTCATTTTGAAATACTTGTAAACTGACAGTTACCGTATTGTTCATTGTTGTTTATATAAGTAAGCTAAACTAAGAGTTTTGCTTAGGCGGTGATAAAACCGTACTTAATCGAGTTGTTAAAAAATTATAATTTCCAAAGCCTTCTAGTGACATCATTCGTACAAGGAAGAAGATGGCGACATAGGAGTTAATCAAATCTACGAAAATCCAGAAACATCTTTGTGTTATTTATATTTAAGTCAGCTTATCCTTGATAACCCAACTATTTTTCTCCCTTAGCCATTTTTGAATATTCAATCTTTCACTTTAGCTTCCTTCCGCAAGAACTTATCTGATTAGCCAATTGATATTGACTTAACGAGCATTACAAATTCAATGTTTGTTAACCAAACTGAATTTTTGGACAAACTAATGTGATTGTTTATTCAATACACTTCTAATCAATCAAACGATCTTAACATTAATTAATTTAAGCTCATTTTTTAACAAATAATTTTAAAATAATATTTAAACAATAAATTTGATAAATAACATTTTATTTTAAGATAGTCTTCATATTTCTTTATATTGAATATTATGATTAATTGAAAGAATTAATTTTTCTATCTTATAGAAAAGTAAAAAGACATGTGATTAATTATAAAAATAATAATGAACGTCTTTTTATTTGAAAAATATAAAATAATAATGAATATATTAAGATGAAATAAAAGTAGTGGTATTCAGGTTAATTTACAATTTTCTTATTTTTTATTTGTATTTTATTTTATATTTATGGATATTAAAAAAATTAATGATAATCATTGAGTAGTTTTTGTTAGAAATAGTTTTTGGCAATATAATTTAGGAATTTGAGAGTTATTAACAAAATTATTTAGAAAAAACAAAAGTTAATATTATCAATTTATACACCAAAGGGTAAAGATGAAACACATTTACAAAACAATGGAGTTTAAATATCATATATTTATTTTTATATCTCAATATAATAATAATTATTTTTTTGAAACAATAATTATTATTACTTTTTACTAAATCATATCTTTACAAGAATAAACATCATATTATATTATGATTCAAAATATCATTATTTCACAATATTTATTTATTTAATTAATTAATAATAATAATAATAATAATAATAATAATAATAATAATGTATTGTTAGAATATTTATTTTACCCTAAGTTTTGCTGATCGACAAAATAAAAATATCGAGATGTTGCAAGAAACCAGTCGATACATTGTTTTTCAGGTTTCTGACTGCTATGTGAAGTCGGTGCTCTATTCATCACCAACTACAAATCATCTATCTTCTTACCTCTTTTTATTAAATACAATCAATTTTTTAAACCTCCCAGAGACTACCGTTTATAGTAAAAGTACATTACTAACACATAAAGTGAGATTTTTTCCCAAAGTGACTTAAGTCAAACCATTTTTCAGAAGTTATGAGCTACGAGACGATAAAGCAAATGAGACTTTTAATGGTATTTATTACAATGTACAATGCTAATAAAGACAAATTTGTTCTGTCGAAAATGGTACAAGTGATACTTGAAAATCATATATGAGGGTTTAAGCTTCCTAACTTTAAATATATTGACGTAGACTCAAAGAACCTCTTTTGGAATTCACGCATTTTTACAATTTGCATTATCACAAGATTTCTTAACATTTTTAAACGATCAAAATATTTATTGCTCACTTAGCACACTCTTATCAGAATACATCATATCATTCAAGAATCACTATGTGATGTTGTATCCAACTCTAATTGTCAAGTCTAACCGTTGTGTTTTGTATTTGGTGTTCCGAGAACCGAGAGTTCTTAAATATTCAGAGTTGTAAATTGATCACTAACAGTTTTATTTAAGTAGTGATAAGTCTTAATTGAAGTGGATTGTTACAAGACGTTGTAAAACAAAAATATTTCAGTTAAAACTTTCCTGTGTTGAAGAAGAAGTAACATGTGAGTTTTATCTCTGAACATCCTTAAAAACACTTGTGTTATTTCATTACACATTTAATATTATTGCAAATTTTATTTCAAGCCGTTTATTGTTAAACTGTCAAATATAATTCATCACTAGTCAAGCCGAACAGTTTCCATACTTACGGTTTTTAGTAGTCTATCAAGTCTAGCCGTTCAAGAATACTATTGACAAGTCTATCATCCCTTTAAATTCTAATCTGATCACAATATATATACTTTCGGAAAAATAAATTACTATGATAATGATTTTTATATATAATAGTAATTATTTTATACATGTACAGTGTCTGTTGCTATTTCTTCTTATCTTTCTAGAGTTTTAAATGCCAACGAAATAAAATTATCCATAAATTTATTATGCTAATTAATATGCATACACATATTATTATAATTATAATATATAAAATGAGACTCGATCAGAGCAAAAGAGCGGAGAACGAGATCCAGAGCTTTATCCACTCGGCAAGACCAAGAAAATTGATCTGAGTTTCTTTTTGTTCTCCTTAAAATTTCCCAATACCAATGTTATAATAATCAATCTTTATTTAATTGTTTCTTTCTAATTCCAACCTGTTTCAGCTCGTCTTTGTGATTGAAAATTTCACGCACAGACAGACAGACAGACAGACAGACACACGTTAGGAGGTGAACGCTGTGTGCGTGTTTTTTTTTTTATTAGTATCAATTTTACAGCTCGTGATGAGCTGAAAAAGTTTGCATTATCTAAAGGAGCAGAAAAGCAAGAAAGTGAGGTTTTTTGTCTGGATTTGGGTTTTGGAGCGGTAGATTTGACTATCATTTGTGGGGAGGAAAGCATTGTCCTTTTACTGGGCTCCTTTATGCCTCTTCATTCTCTCAAAAATTTAGATACCATTTTTGGGATAATAATTGATTTCTTGGTACTCATTCCTGATTGTGGAGCCTACTTTTACTCCCTCTCTCTTTTCGTAAGAGAAATAAGATAAGATTAGTGTTTTGAAATTGTATCGAATTTAGAAGATATGAGTGGTGTCATGGATCTTGGTCTTGATGATTCTGAGTTTGTTGAGGTTGATCCCACTGGAAGATATGGAAGGGTATGCTAATTTTATTTGTCATTGGTTCTTTCCGTTTTGTATTTTTTGATGTTTTGCTGTTCGTTTCTGTTTCCCAAGTTTGACTTTTTACTAATGAATTTCTGAGTTTCATTTTTTCTGTCCTTTCTGTTCTTGATTGCAGTACGATGAAGTTCTTGGTAAAGGAGCTTCAAAGACTGTGTATGTATCTAAAATCCCTGCATTGGCTTTTGAAAAAAGCAGTACTAAAATTTTGATGCTAAATATATTGGCATAAGATGCGCCCCCCAAGAATTTTAATTATGGGCTAGTTTAATCTATTCAATTTGGTTACAGTTATAGAGCTTTTGATGAGCATGAAGGGATTGAAGTAGCTTGGAATCAAGTGAAACTTTATGATTTCTTGCGAAGACCTGAAGATCTTGAAAGACTCTATTGTGAGATACATCTACTCAAGACTTTAAAACACAGTAATATTATGAAATTCTACACTTCTTGGGTTGATATTGCCAATAGGAACATCAATTTTGTTACAGAAATGTTCACTTCTGGCACTCTGAGAGAGTAAGAACTCATTAGATAATCTGATTTTTGAGTTCTTTGATTTTTCATATACATAGGATTTATGGGACCTCACAAATTTTACAATTTATAGGTATAGGCTGAAACATAAGAGGGTTAATATCAGAGCAATAAAGCACTGGTGTAGGCAGATTTTGCAAGGTCTTCTTTATCTCCACAATCATGATCCTCTAGTCATTCATAGAGATCTCAAGTGTGACAATATTTTTATTAATGGGAATCAAGGTGAAGTAAAAATTGGTGATCTTGGCCTTGCTGCAATTCTTCGGAAATCTTGTGCTGCGCGGTGTGTAGGTATGATTCCATTTCGTTAAAGCTTCTTGAAATCTTGTTTTATGTCATATATATCTGCTTGGGCAATTGTTTTGTCATTCCCTGTGGTTTTTTTATTATACAACAATTGAAACATTGCATTTGGGATTTGCCGTACGTATATTATGCAATGATCGAAACCAGGCATTTGAGAGCAATTATTGTCTTTGCCGTTCTATGTGGTTACTTATATAATCCAAGTATCCAATGGTTGAAAGTTGGAGTTTCGGTTATTTTGTTGTCTGTTTTAAAGATTTGAGCTGTATGGGTGCCACCAACCATAATTAACCATTAATAAAGTGCCAAGGACTCAGTTCATCCAATATATTTAGCGAAAGTGATGAATTGGTTTGATTGCTGGAAATCTTGTTTTATACGTTTTTCGTTTCTTGGCTTTTAATATGATCAATATAATCAGGAACACCGGAGTTTATGGCTCCCGAGGTTTATGAAGAGGAATACAATGAACTAGTTGATATTTATTCGTTTGGGATGTGCATTTTGGAAATGGTGACTTTTGAATATCCTTACAGCGAATGCAGCCATCCAGCTCAAATCTACAAGAAAGTGATATCAGTAAGATCCATACATATTTCTTTTCCGTAAATTCAAAATCTATCGATAAGGGATCATATTTAGAGAGGTTTCATTTCATCTCAGGGAAAAAAACCGGATGCACTTTACAAAGTTAAAGATCCTGAGGTACGCCTATTTGTTGAGAAATGTTTAGCAACAGCCTCTGACAGACATTCAGCATGGGAGCTTCTGAATGACCCCTTCCTCCAAATCGACGATTATGCTCATGATTTGAGGCCATGGAACTATAATAGAGATTACAATGAAATAAGTCCGGTTTTAAGGCGCACGCTCTCGAGTGTTCATCATAGTACCACGAGTTCATCAGTCAATGGTTACTCACATCATCTTAGTTATGAACAAGAAAATGATTTTGATTACCACACAGTCGAATATGAAGCACATGAACATGATTTTTTCAAAAACCCCGAGGATGGTCACTTGCAAAATGTAGATATTACTATAAAAAGTAGTAAGGGATCTGAGGATGATATCTTTCTGAAACTCAGAATTGCAGATAAAGAAGGTAAGTTTTAGGGTCATTTTAATCAAAGTGTAGAAGTTCCATTTTCTTCATTTTGGTGCATTTATTGGGCGGATTTATTTATTTTTTTTGTGACAATGAACTTGTCATTGCAGGTCGTGTTCGAAACATATATTTCCCTTTTGATATTGAAATTGACACAGCTGTGAGTGTTGCGACTGAAATGGTTTCCGAGTTGGATATCATGGATCAAGATGTGAATAAAATAGTAGAAATGATAGATAATGAAATTGCTTCCTTGGTACCGGAATGGAAAAGAGTACGTAGCATGAACAGTTGCTGCCAGAATTGTGCTTCAGATGTTTCTCTTGTTGGCTACAAGCCAGGAAAGAGTCAGCACATTTTTGAATGTTCTGAACACAAATGCGGTGCTATACATGGCCGTTTTGAGGAGATTACATATCAATCTGAAGCATCCGAACAAAATTTTACAGATGGTGCACCTATGTGGTCGAGTGAATCTGATGGCACATGCCACACTGATACATGGGGTCAAAAAAACAACCCTGATTTCAGTTTGTGTTTTAGTAACACCCATGATGATTTTGAGCAATCAAGAGACGATAAATATGCTAGTATTAGAACTATGGTTGAGGAAATTGAGTTAGGAGAGGATGGCGAGAATGAGATTAGGCAAGAGCTGAGGTGGATCAAGGCAAAGTATCAAATGGAGTTGAGGGAGCATAGTGATCAAGAACCCGGGGTCATCTTGTAAAGAACAAGTTTGGATTCTGAACACTGAAAGAAAGATAGTTTGTGATTGATTTGGTGTCGCGAAAACAAGAAATTGGTGATGAATCTGGCCTTAAATCATCTTCTCAAGGGAAGCCTTCTTCTATGAATGAGACCCATTTCACGAGAAAGAACACGGTATGAACCTGAAATTGTACCAGGAAGAGTCGGTGTATAGTTCTTGTAGTACCTCTCACATCGTCATCACCAATTTTTATTGCTGCTCACACATTAACTTCACAGGGCTAATTCTCTACCAGTCGAGGCAACGGATTTTTTAGAGTGGAAAATGGTAATGACTGGTTGGTGTATTCATTTGAAGAGAGTTAGTTCAGCTTGTAGATTCTCAATGGTAAGTTGATGTACATTACTCACTCATTATTAATTCTTAATATTCATGTGAACTGGATGATTACATCAGCTTAACTTTTTATAACTTTATTTGTTTAGATATATGTACACTAAATTTTCTAATTTAAGTTTTGAAACATATTTGTAGAAAATGTTATGTTAATTCAACTGGATATCGAATAATCGTAACCAAACGAGAATAGAGATCAACTAAAAAAAGTATTACTTATTATTGTAAATATAAGTAAAGTTAGATCGGTCTCTCAGAAGAGATCTACTAAAGAAAAAATGTTTTTCTAACTTCCGGTGTATTCAATATATATTTTTATTATTTATTTTTGTATATTTTAAAAGTTTAGAGTATTCTATCAAGACTTTTGTATATATACTATAAAAATGTGAGAAATTTCGTGCTTGTCCTCGTATGACATTTATTCTCATATATCCGGTCTATAATTAGAATAATATAATCTTATTTTTTTACCCTAAATACACCATTAATTCGTCGGTGTTGACTTCATGGTGTACAAGGCTTAGTCGACTTGTGTATTTGAGATTATTTGAAGATAAATTTCTCACTTAATTGAGATAATTAAACTAGATTAAGAAAAGTTTCTTCACTATTTTCTTTATAAATTTTAATGACTACAATTTGCGTTTTATTCACGAGTCTAATAACTTCATTGCTAAATAATAAATATTTTTATGGCTGATAAATGACCATAAAAAGGGTTGTAATGGCCATGGATGAGAGCCCTTTCAGCTCACCTCCTTGCCCTACAATACGGCTCCCAAGCTAGACCAAAAAAATCACACAAACAAGCTAGACCATCACTAAACAGCATAATTTGAACATTAGACTGTCATTTTAGAGAAGATTCAGTAGCAGTTTTGAGCAACTTTCTTTCCTAATGTCATGAGCAAAGTTCTGTCCGAATCCAAGAAAAGTTGGGTCCGAGTTTGAATAAGTTTTAGTTCAACTTTCGAGCCACGGAACCCAAGCATTCAAGCAAGATTTGGTGATTCCTAAGATTCCAAGTTGTATAGGTAAATGTAATTAGTGTACCCATAAACTGGTGCGTGTGTGTACGTAATATGTTAAATCTCGTGATTTGGTGATTCCTAAGATTCCATTTGATAACACTTTATATTTTTCACTTTATTACAAGTATTCAAATTAAACAGCTGCACATGCATGCATGCCTGCATCTTCTGTTCAATACATATGCGCACCACCACCAATATCATCCCATTGCTCCAGTATTTTAAAATTTTGGTTATAATGGATCGTCTCACAATATAATTTATGTTACGTGATAATATTTTATTTTTTGGAATTTAATTTTTAAGTTGCAATATACCGATCACACATTTATCCTACAACTTTATTATTTAATATAGAAATGCATATCTTATAGGATTTCATAAAAATTGAAGGGAAATATAATTTCCATGTTAAATTTATTTCTCAAGATATATTTTTCCTTGTTAATATGATATTTAATATTTAATTATGGTTTTGTCTTTCTAGATAATTATGTTAAGATTTTATTGTGATATAATATCTTTCTTAAATATAATTTCATTCTTGATAAGATTATGTGGAATATTGAGTTTGTCTTTTCTAGATATTATATTTATGATAAAGATCTTGAAGATATGATATTATTGATTTAACTCTTGATTTCTTTATTTTCTAGATTTCCTTGTGATATGAGGTGAATTATAAATAAGAGAATTCTCCTCATGCAAAAGGGGAAGTGCTTGGGAGTTTTCGTGAGAGAAGAGAGGAAGAGAAGAGAGAGAGAAGAGTTATTTTTCGTGGAGATTTTCGTGAGGAGTTTTTCGTGAGTTGTTTTTCATGGAGGAGAGATTTTCGTAGGAGATTTTTCGATCTATTGATCGTGTGTTTTTCACTCTTCACTTGAAAGTTTTCGTTGCTGCATATTGTGTGCACTTTGCTCGTTGTGAATTTCAGATAAAATATACTACAAGGACGTTGCTTTTTTGAATAGTGCAGTTGCAAGTGTTGCCTTGAATGTTGGGAACATCTGCAGACAACATCCGTAACGAAGTTGGCTGAAGATCGTTTTCATAGATTCTCTTTTGGCATCACATTTTTAGCTTTCTTGTTTAAGTTTTATTCTGGTTATTTGTTTTAGAAAGCAGTTGTTTTCTCAATTTGTTGAGAAACTTGATTTTTGTCATAATCACTAGTGATAGGTTTTTGTGTAAACATTGTGGTTTTCTATTGATTAATTTTTGCCATAAGGCACGGCACAAGTATTTATACTTGTGCATATTTAACCTTGTCCATCTATTTATTTAAAGTCGATTTGTTTTACACACTTTAAATTTCCGCTGCATGTTGTCCGAGATGTTGTAACATCTGGCACAACACATAATTATGATAAAACACGAATTCACGATTTTACATCCTAGTCTGATATTATTATTATTTTTGGTATCTGTCGAACACAATAATTCCTAATAAGTGGTATCAGAGTCTACTCTTGATATACTAAGTGTTGATTCTGGTTTTTTGTTTTGTTTGACAGAAATATTTAAATGGCCACCTCCTTGACTGCACTGTTAAAAGACAAACGCTGGCTGCAAGTGAACCCGTTGGGTGTTGCCCTAGGTGTTGCCACTCTTGGCCGCAACATCTGCGAAAAATCAGTCTGTTTAAAATCTACAGCTTCTGGAAATTCGAATGTAGACGATGAATTGGAAGCTGATGAAGAAGAAATTACTCTTGAGAGCGTTCAGAAACTATATGAAGAGCTTTTTGAAGACTGGACCAAAAGAAACAAGTTAAACTCAACCCTTATAAAAGAGAACACTGATCTAAAAGCTGTGGTTGCCAAACTTGAAGTAATCTTGAGCAAAAAGGACTTAGAACTGGGTAAGAGCAAAGAAGAGCTTCAAAAGGCAACTGAAACTTTATCAAAGTTCAATACGAGCACATCCAAGCTTGAGTCCATATTTTTGATGGGAAGAGATGACAAGAAAGGCTTAGGCTTCAAAGACAGTGTGTTTGAAATTGGTGAATCTTCCAAGTCGATTGTTTTTGTGAAAGGAAAGGCTGATACATCTCCACAACCACAATCCAAGTCACCAATCAAATGCTCTCCACCAAAAAGACAACCTGCTGCACCCGTCCCTAAGAAAAGAAAATGCAGGTATGTATGTCATTATTGTTTTAAGTCAGGTCATATCAGGCCCTACTATTTTAAACTCAGGGAAGACTGCTTGAATCGAAAGTCGAGCCAGATGTTGCCCCGAATGTTGTCCAACACTTCCTGCAACACCTTCCACCATCGACCTACAGTAAGACAAATTTGGGTCCCAAAGGTAAAAACTCACTGTAAAGTTGTCTGTACTTCGTTAAAAACTAATACTGCAGGTCATTGGTACTTTGATAGTGGAAGTTCACGCCACATGACAAGATCACGAGAACATCTCACTGATTATGTTGATCAAAAAGGTGGTAGAGTAACCTATGGAGGGGTAGCTAAAGGAAGAATTGTTGGAAAGGGAACATTGAATGTTGAAGGACTACCAAAGCTCCACAATGTGCTTCATGTTGAAGGATTAAATTCAAATTTGATAAGCATAAGCCAATTGTGTGGTGATAATTTGCTTGTCAAGTTTGATAAATATACTTGTGAAGTTTTTGATGAAACTAATATGTGCATTATGACATGTACAAGGTCTTCGGATAATTGCTATCAAATAGGTGAAGAACTTTCATGTAAACATGCACAAATTACTGAACTCGACCTTTGACATCAAAAACTCGGTCATGAAAATTTCAAAACCTTGAAAAATTTGAGTAAGTACGATGCAGTCCGAGGTATGCCTAATCTTTCATTTGGTACACCATATGTTTGTGGCGATTGTCAAAAGGGTAAGCAAACTCGCGTGTCACACCCAGTGTTGCCATCATCTGGGACAACACGTTGTCTGGAGTTACTACACATAGATCTCATGGATCCTATGGAAGTCGAAAGCTTTGGAGGAAAGAAATATTCTTTTGTATGTGTCGATGACTTTTCACGGTTTTCTTGGATAAGCTTTATGAGGGAAAAGTCAGACACATTCGGTGTGTTTAAAAAATTGGTTACAAGGATCACAAATTTTCATAATTTGAAGGTGAGAAGGATCAGGACTGATCATGATCTGAAAAAGAAAACAGCTGAAGATGATGTGGAAGACCTTTTGGAAATTCCCATCATATTGGAAATTGCAGGTGTTGCCCCAGATGTTGTTACATCTAGCACAACACGTGACACTGAAGTCACTGAATTTGAGAAAAAAACACACAGTGATGATAATGCAGTAGATGATGGACAGAATATTCCAAGTAAAATTCAGAAAGACCATCCATCATCTCAAATAATTGGAAGTGTGCATGCAGAAGTCCAAACTCGAAAGAAAGAGAGAGTGTATTACCGCAAGTTGGCTAGACTTATATGCATGAGCTCTACATACTCACAGGTTAGATTTTCATGTTTTATATCCAATTTTGAACCTAAAAATGTTGATGAAGCTTTAAAAGATGCATTTTGGATTAATGCAATGCATGATGAGCTTGAGCAATTTGTTCGAAATTATGTGTGAAATTTGGTTCCACCTCCTGACCATGGTAACATAATTGGTACAAAATGGATTTTTAAAAATAAAACTGATGAGTCGGGAAACATCATTAGAAACAAAACAAGGTTGGTTGCTCAAGGGTATACACAGGTTGAGGGGGTTGATTTTGATGAGACCTTTGCTCCTGTTGCCCGGATTGTTTCAGTCAGACTATTGCTAGCTATTGCATGCTACATGAAAATCAAACTTTTTCAAATGGATGTTAAAAGTGCATTTTTAAATGGAATTTTGAGTGATGAAGTGTATGTTAGACAACCTAAGGGTTTTGAGAATCCACACCATTTGGATCATGTCTACAAATTGAAGAAGACACTTTATGGTTTGAAGCAAGCACCACGTGCGTGGTATGGAAGATTGACTGAATATCTACTTGAAATTGGCTTCAAACGAGGTGAGGTAGACAAAACTCTTTTTATTCAAAAGTCCAAAGGTGATATTCTTATTTGTCAAGTCTATGTTGATGATATAATCTTTGGTTCTTCATCTGAAAAGCATGCTAATGATTTCGTTGAGTGCATGTCATCTACTTTTGAAATGAGCATGGTTGGTGAGTTGAGTTACTTTCTTGGTTTGCAAATTAAACAAATGCATGATGACATCTTTTTGTGTCAAAGTAAGTATGCTAAAAATTTGATTAAAAAATTTGCAAATGAGAACACCAAACACATGAGAACTCCTATAGGCTCGAGTGAAAAATTGTGCAAAGATGATGTTGCCGAAAATGTTGACAACACCTTATATCGTAGCATCATAGGTAGCCTCCTCTATTTGACAACCAGTCGCCCTGACATCATGTTTAGTGTATGCTTATGTGCTAGATATCAATCTAATCCTAAAATTTCTCATTTAAAAGCTGTGAAACGCATTTTACGTTACATAGCAGGAACAATTGATTTAGAATTATGGTACACTCAAGAAACCAACTCGAATTTATTAGGTTTTTTTGATGCTGATTGGGCTGATGATTTAAATGATAGAAAGAGTATATCTGGAGGTTGCTTTTATCTTGGCAATAATTTGATCTCATGGCATAGTAGGAAACAAAATTGTGTTTCACTTTCAACTGATGAATCTGAATATGTGGCAGCTGGAAGTTGTTGTACTCAACTTTTGTGGATGAACCAAATGGTAAAAGACTATGTGCTTAATACTGAAACCTTAGTTATGTACTGTGATAATTCGAGTGCAATTGATATTTCAAAAAATCCAGTACAACACTCTCGAACAAAACATATTGACATTCGACATCACTTTATTAGAGATCTAGTAGAAAAGGGGTTGATTCGAATGGAATTTGTTGGTACAAAAAACCAATTGGCAGACATATTCACTAAAGCATTAGACTTTGAGAGATTCTCCAACCTTAGGAAATCTCTCAGCATGTGTGCAATTTGATCATTCATGGATGTTGTCTCGGATGTTACAACACCTCATTTGCATGTGCATTTCTAGGACTTAGGCATAATGCATTTGCATGCATACTGTTATATGATGTGTTTTCACAATATTACATAATCTTCTGGTGCACTTACAATTTCATGTTCTATCTAAACTTAACACACTTGGATATGATTAATAATCTGATTAAATCACAAAGTAGTTGAAGGATGATCATGTACTCCATGACATTGTCTCATACGAAAAGTGACTTGAAAAGATTGAGTAAAAAGACAAATCAATTATGCATATACTCTGTGTCAGAAGAAAAGATGGGAAAACGCTACCTAAAAGAGTCCAATGAAGACTGTGCTTTTAGTGTGGGAGCTATTTCTTCTGAATTTAATAAAGAAGTTAAAATAGAAGAAATTAGAAAAAGCTACCTAGAGGAGTCCTAAAGAAGACCGTTCTTCTAGTGTGGGAGCTACCACTTCTATGGTCAGAAAGTTAATAAGTTTCTAAGTGTGCAGAAAAATTAAAATAAATGTTTGGAATTGGACGTGTTGTCTGGAGATGTTGCCAACATTTGCGAAATCACTTCATCTGTAAACATATTTCATATTTGTTTTGATGTTTCTATTTCTATTTCATTATGTTATTAGGCATAATTAGGACATGCATATATACTTCATTGAGAATATTGTTGAGCCAAAAAGGGATTGAGTATTTCAACAAAGAAAATTCGGTTAAATTCCAGATTTGACTAGAAATCCAATATTTGTGATTTTTAATGTTTCAGTGGTGTTAATTCGATGTGGGTTTCAATTCTGGAAATTATTTTGAAATGATTTTGGACGCAATTATCTCAGTATTTTTGGTAAGTGATTACGGGCCAAAGCTGATCTGGTCTAGTACGAGAACTTGGTTGTCCATTTTGGTCTAGTACGAGAACTTGGTTGTCCATTCTAGACAAAAAGGGAGAGAAGATGCGACTCAAACTCAAACCTAAACTGATGCTGATGTTGATAATGATGTTTATACTTTTTAATGAACTGTTAATGATTTTTGCAGGTGTTGTCTCAAGTGTTGCCAAAAAAAAAAAGAAAAACACCCGTACTAACTTGATTTTATTCAGGGGGAGAAAAATTATCATATTAAGGGGAATTTAACTGGAGTTTAACTGAGAAATTGAATTTGATTTGATTTTGTTCAGAAAGACAAAAAGGGGGAGATTGAAGGGAAATTTAATTTCCATGTTAAATTTATTTCTCAAGATATATTCTTCCTTGTTGATATGATATTTAATATTTAATTATGGTTTTTCCTTTCTAGATAATTATGTTAAGATTTTATTGTGATATAATATCTTTCTTAAATCTAATTTCATTTTTTATAAGATTATGTTGAATATTGAGTTTGTCTTTTATAGATATTATATTTATGCTAAAGATCTTAAAGATATGATATTATTGATATAACTCTTGATTTCTTTATTTTTTATATTTCCTTGTGAGATGAGGTGAATTATAAATAAGAAAATTCTCCTCATCCAAAAGGGGAAGTACTTCGGAGTTTTCGTGAGAGAAGAGAGGTAGAGAAGAGAGAGAGAGAAGATCTATTTTTCGTGGAGATTTTCGTGAGGAGTTTTTCGTGAGTTGTTTTTCGTGGAAGAGTTTTTTCGTGGAGAAGAGATTTTCGTAGGAGCTTTTTCGATCTATTGATCGTGTGTTTTTCACTCTTCACTTGAAATTTTTCGTTACTACATATTGTGTGCACTTTGCTCGTCGTGAATTTCAGATAAAAATATACTACAAGGACGTTGTTGTTTTGAAGAGTGCAGTTGCAAGTGTTGCCTTGAATGTTGGGAACATCTGCAGACAACATCCGTAACGAAGTTGGCTGAAGATCGTTTTCATGGATTCCCTTTTGGCATCACGTTTTTAGCTTTCTTGTTTAAGTTTTATTCTGGTTATTTTTTTTAGAAAACATTTGTTTTCTCAACTTGTTGAGGAAATTGATTTTTGTCATAATCACTAGTGATAGGTTTTTGTGTAAAAATTGTGGTTTTCTAGTGATTAATTTATACTTATGCATATTTAAACTTGTCCATCTATTTATTTAAAGTCGATTTGTGTTACAAACTTTAAATTTCCGCTGCATGTTGTCCGAGATGTTGTAACATCTGGCACAACACATAATTCTGATAAAACACGAATTCACGATTTTATATCTTAATCTGATATTATTATTATTTTTGGTATCTGTCGAACACAACAATTCCTAACAAAAATATATATGGAATCCGGCCCTTACGAGCTAGAAACAGAGAAGTAGACATTAATGGAGTGTAAAAGGCTGTATCTCTTGTCCACCTCCTCCCTTCTTCGGATCATAAAGACCGATGGCGGCTTTCAAAATATTCAAATCTATCCTACTATTTTATTTATTTATATTAATTACTTAATTAGATCGAGAAGCTGCAATTAATAATAATGTTTAGGTACAAATTCAACATCTTAATTTTTATAATTTTATTCACCCACTTGATGTAATTTATTAGGTACAAATTCAACATCATCCACTTGTACAGTTTCTACCTTTTATATATATATATATATGCAAAATTGTGTCGAGGGGTTTTGAAGATGATTTTTCAAATTTGAATAAAACGACCACATTAGAGAGAGATTAAATGATGAAGTTGGATGCTCTATTAATAACCCGTATTGCAATATTGGGAAGAATGTGATATTTATTAGAAGTCAATTTGAAAAAACTGTTATCATTGTTATAGTATATAAAATATTTAAATTATATAATTATTCTCGATTATATGTCACATAAAAATATATATACGTGATATGAGAAGATTTGAACACTCAATTATCGTTTTGTCGATCACATTCACCTCAAACTATATTTTAGTTTTGTAATTTACAAATAAACTTGATGATATTAAGTTAATGACAAAAACTTGTGTTAGACGGTCTCACGGATCGTATTTTGTGATACAGATATTTTATTTGGGTCATATATGAAAAAAAATATTATTTTTACTGTTAAGAGTATTACTTTTTATTATGAGTATCGATAAGATTGATCCGTCTCATATATAAAGATTCGTGAGACCGTCTCACTAGATACATGCTTTAAATTAATTATACAAAAATCCAAGTTGGAAGAAGAAGAAGAAAAAGAAAAGGCCGTTAAAAACATTCCTCCTCGGCAGGTAAAATGTTGTAATAACTGATGACAATGCGCACCAAACAGGTACCAAGCTCACGTTAGCTTTGTACACTTCACAAAATTTTCACCCGACAGCATCACACGTGTCTCCGAATCATCTGTACACGTCATCATCTGTCACACCCACTCCTCATCTAAGCTTTATCCCCCCACCACCTTCGCTTTCACATTTCTCTCTCTCTCTCTACAAAATTCTAGGGTTTACTTTTCTCCGGATTCGGGATTCATTGTCTCCAGGCTCAATTCTCCTATCGCAATGGGTTCGAAACCCGATCCGGGCGAGATAACTCAGCCGCCGCCGAGTTTCGATGAGTTTCAGCGGCAGACTTCGCTCATGACCAGCTGCACTCTACTGTGGAAGGAGCTTTCCGATCATTTCTCTTCACTTGAGCAGGACATTATGAAGAAGTCTGAAGCCTTGAAGGCAAAGTTCCAAGCTTTGACCAATGAAACACAGCTATCTATGCGGGTTTTGGAGAATCGTGAGTCGTCGATATCCAAATCTATGTCAATGGCCTACGAATCGCTTGAAAGGGCGACGAAGCTATCTGTTTCTGCTGCGTTGTCGAAGGATCCCAGCACAGATAAGGAAATTGAGTCAACGGAGGAGCCGGAAGTTGATAATTCAGCCGGTGTGCTGATGAAATTGAGTACTTTCTGCCGCATGATGGCTTCGAAGGAGTGTTGGAGCTTCGTGACTGTGAGAAAGAAGGAATTGGAGGTATTCAGATCCGAGATACCGAAAGCCCTGGCCGACTGTGTGGATCCTCCGAAGTTTGTCTTGGAGGCGATTTCCGAGGTTTTTCCTGTGGATAAGCGTGAGGCGAGTAGCAGTTACGATTTGGGGTGGGCTTGCGTGTTGTTGCTGGAGTCTTTGATTCCTGTGATGATGGACCCTGTCTTAGGGAAGGAGAGGATGTTGGTGACGCCAAGCATCAAATGGAAAGCTGAGAATATTGCAGAGACATGGAAGAAGAGCTTGGAGGAGAGGGGTGGAATTGAGAATACAAAAACTCCTGATGTTCATACTTTTTTGCAGCATTTGGTGACCTTTGGGATTGTGAAGGAGGAAGATTTGGGTTTGTACAGGAAGCTTGTGGTGGCCTCTGCCTGGAGAAAGCAGATGCCAAAGCTCGCAGTATCTCTTGGTCTTGCTGATAAAATGCCCGGTAATTTATTTATTTTTTTTCATTATGGGATCACTTAGTCTTCCTTGTTTCTTTTCTCATTATATTTTTAGTCGTTAATGTGATGTAGCTGGAGATCATAGTTTTGATTTTCCGAGGTAGGTAATTAAAGGTTGATGCTTGTAGTTTTGTTATTGCTGGCATGCTCTTTTTTCTTGTACGAGTAGAAAAAAATTAGAAAAAACGAAAGATTTAATAAAAGGCAACCTTGACATGGTTTCTTGGTTTTGAACCTTAAGTTTTGTTTGTTAATGTCAAATGAAGTCGATTAGAAGTTGGCAAACGTTTGTGAGAGAGATCGAGAACATAATCTGCCCTTTTATTTGTTTGAAATATTTGGATTTGTTTGAGACAAGTAAGATCTTTGCACCTGCATCGTTTTCTCATCATTTTGTGGCCAGTTTAGTGAAATACGTCATTGTCATCAGTAGTGGATCTTTTTGTTTCTACTTAAAACAACGAAGGAACACGATTTTAGATAATAATAGTTCGATGACAAATGGGTTCGAAACTTTGAGGGTTAGTAATTTTACAATGAATTTGCAGATAGTTCTCGTATTAACCCAAGTTTGAGAATTAATTTGTTGAAGGTCGGAAATCCTCAAATAATTGATGTTGCATTGTCTTACTTCGTTATTATTAGTCAAATTTTCTTTAGTGCAAATATTAAGTATATATGGGTATAAGCTTTCACCTAGGCATATGCTTGGATCTAGATGATGCAGGAAACACTTCATTGTGTCTCAGTGCTTCTATTCTCACTGTTCTGCAGATATGATTGAGGAATTGATTGGAAGGGGACAACAGGTTGATGCCGTTCATTTTTCTTATGAAGTTGGGCTTACCGGAAAATTCCCTCCTGTCCCGCTGCTCAAAGCTTTCCTGAAGGATGCAAAAAAAGCAGCTACATCACTTCTGGAGGATGCCAGCAATTCAGGACGTGCTGTGGTATGCATTATATATGTTTCTCATGTACATCGTGTTATATCAGGCATATCCTTTCTCTTTCTGTATACATCATTTTTAACATTCTCAAATGTTTTCCAAAACATGAATCAGGTAGTTTTCTCTGCCTGCTTCCGCCTTTCATCACTCCAGTTAACTCTAATCTCTCGCCCTTTGTAACCAAAATAATTCAATACCTTTTGTGACTGAAATCTATTATAGACAGACACTATGCATCAGTTTTACTTGTCTTCTTGTTGGTGTGTGGAATGCTCTTCATCTTCTTGCTCATTGTCCTTCATCGACTATTTCTGTACAGCATCTAGCTGCAAAGAAAGAGCAATCATCAATTCGAGCAGTTCTCAAGTGCATAGAGGAATACAAACTTGAGGCTGAATTCCCACCCGAAAGCCTCAAGAAACGCCTTGAACAATTGGAGAAAACAAAGATCGAGAAGAAGAAACCAGCAAGCCCAACTGCCAAAAGAACACGAGCCAGCACGGGAGGCTTCATGCCTCCAGCCAAGGCAGGCCGCTCAACAAATGCCTATGTTTCATCTTTCCCATCTCCTCCAACATATATCCGTTCCCCGTCACACTCCCAGTATCCATCTCCGGTTCCAGCATACCCCACAACTTATACCATGTACACACACGGAAATCGGAGCCCACAGTATCCTTACTCCCCAGAAACCGCCCCTCCCCCCGCCATAATTGGATCATATCCCGTTTCTCCGATGAACTACCAGGCTTATGGAGGGTACAGTAATGCAATGGCGCCTGCTTACCAGCAAGCTTACTACTGACTGGGGAGTTCGTGTTAAAAAAAGGTGACTGCTGATATATGATGACAAAATCTTAATGTCATTTTAATGTCGATGTTCTGTAATCACTAACCTTTAATGGTAGCCTTTTATCTGTGTGTTGATCTTTAATCAACTGACCTCGACAAGGGCAGGCTGTATTTTCTGATTCTCTCGAACTTGTCGTTCTAGGTTGTGAAAAGTATTAAGAAATGCGTAACATGGACTATATCTGATCAATCATAGGATTTATGAATCTAATATACAAGGGTGTCCGAGTCCGATGATTCGTAAATTGTGTGTTTCGACATTCTTGGCATGGGGCTTGTTATAATCATCTTGTTCGAAAAACATCCGATGCCCCGTCTCCTGAATAGCTTTTGTTAGCAAAGATTCCCCTTAATGAGCTTTCTTAACAATATATATTACTGTCATGTGAAATTTTTTAACTCAAATATGTAAGAGTTTTGCAAAGACTTGGGAGTACGATAACTGTTGCGCAATTAGCTAGTCTTAACCACCAGCAGGCAGCAAGAATGTGATGTATTGAGTAAAATGTTGGATATGTACCTCTTGCGTTACCTTTCTACTCAATGTTGGATATGGGGTTACTCGTGCAGTTGTCATTGATCCAGCTCTCAATTCTTCTTCAATATCACGTAATCTATTTTCTCTCAAGTTAACAAATGAATAAATTTATGTTATTGATTTATGGTCTTCAAAACCATCCACCACAGTATTCAGTATACAATAATTTGCATTCGATCACGATATAATGTGGAAAAGGGAAAAAACACACACAAATCGTTGCTTGCATTGAAGATCAAATATCATCTCAGAAAGTTGCACACAATTCAACGCAAATATGAAAATCCAACCTCAGTCATTGGCAGTGGCCAATTGCAGAGACAGCAATTCCTCCTCAGGTATAACTCTAACGTGACAATCCGATTTAGGGTACGCCACGCACATCAGAGTGTAGCCCCTCTCGATCACGTCGTCGCTCAGCATCCCCTCGCTCTGGTCCACCGAGCCGCCGACCAGTCGAGCTGGGCAAGTCATGCACACGCCAAGCTTGCAGTCATGCGGGACATCCAACCCACTGTCCAGCGCCTTGGAAAGGATCGTCTCGTCCGAGTCGACTTCGAGCTCCGTTGTCCCCCCGCCGTGCTCGACCAGTACCTTGTACGCTCGCACGGCGGAGAATGAGCAGTGGCGGAGGCAAGGTAGCGGTAATGTGTGGTGAATTGGCGATTTTTTGTTCGGGAGAAGGAAGTATTTGAAGGAAGGAGTAGCGGGTAAGTGCAGAGCGGGGAGTGAAGCCATTGATTACTGGCTTGTGTTTTCTTTGTGTGGAAGCGATGGAGAGGGAAGAAGATAAGCCATATTATTTATTTAATTATAATTAAAATTATTAAATACAGCTAAAATTGATTGCTTCTTGGATGGTATTACATTATACATTGAAATTTACATTTTTTATTGTATATTTATTTTTTTACGATATTATCAAGTTTTAGATTTAATATATTTTTCAATTTAAGTTTTTTTTACACGTACTAAAACTAAAATTTGAGAATTTAAAATATCATGATGGGAAAACAAAAATAAAAATAAAAGAATATAAATATAATTTTCCTTGTTATATAATATCCATCGATATAGAGAATCCGATGGAATGTGAGTATATTATCTAATATAGAGGTGGTCAGTACGGTATCGGTAAAATATTGTCATATCCAAAATATATATAAAAAATTTTATTATTTTGTAATTTCAAGATCAATGATTATCAATACTAAACAAATCCTTTAAGACAGTCAAAGAGATCAGGAAATATATATACAAAACAAATCCATAAAAAAAATAAATATCAACCGCAACATGTGTCTAGAGATCCAAGACATCAATTAACACCAATAAACTTCAACCGCAACATGTGTGATTTCTTCATTCGCTATCTTTGCAACAATGTCTGAGGTCTGTTATTTCTGAAGCCTGACAGCTTTTCAACAAGTCGAGGTTCAGCATCCAGTCCTCTAGCTAGCTGTAAGGTTATGCTATAGAGATAAGACTTCTCAACAGTTTAAATTATCAACTATGAGTCGAGTTGTTTTACTGAACTTTGATTTGGACTATTCCAACGTGATGAGTCCAAATATAAGTTAAATTCTTTATTTTGGTACAGAATCGATATATATCGTTTTATACCAAAAAATATATATTTTTTAATTTATATATATTATTTCGGTATTTCGATATATACCGAAAATTTCAAATTTTATACCGTTACCATATCGAAAATATAAATATCGTATATATTTTTTCATTCATCCAAAATATTAGTCTTATTTTATTTTTTTTGTCGTATCGAAGCACTCATTAAGTAATGAAAGCAACCATTAAATAATGATAAAATGACAAATTTCTTTGTGGAATTTTCTTTTCCAATAATTTTGGTAATTTATTTGAAAACATAAATAGGTCTACATAAATGAGATAGATTATTAAGTAAAAACACTTATGAATTGTTAAAATATAGATATACAGTGATCTTTTTATGATCTAATATTAAAATTTTGGTATTGGTGAAAAATTTGAGTTAAAATTGTATAGAATAGGGTTATAAATAGATTACAAATTGTATTTGATTTCAATAATTTTGGGTGAAAACTGGAATTTCATAAATCTTAATGTGTTTTTATTTAATTAAATTCAAATATAAATATTTGACATGTTAAATAAAAATAGATTTATTAATGTTAGAAATAGGTTGATAAACTATTTAGAGAATTTCATCGTATATATATTCGTTATTAATTAAGAAATTGAATAAGCTATTGAATTAGAACAAATGTCACATAATTAAGACCGGTACCATTGTGTGCTTTGGTCATTTTTTTCTTGAATTTGATTTATCCCTCGACTAATCCTTGTGATCCAATTCGAATTGTTACATTTTATTAGTAGTTTAGTTTATTTAATTTAAATTTTAATAATAATTCCAATCACCACTAAAATTATTGTCTAAATTAAGTTTAATTATAAATATCGATGTGATTAAATATTGGTCTTTGTCGGAACGACTCATATTTGTAAATAAAATAATATTAAGATTTTATACAGTAATGTGTAATATTAAACACAATAATTTATTCATGCTGCTAATTATATATATAAAAAAACTTATTTTTGAGTTTGACATATAAATAATAATTTTTAAATTCGTCAAAAAACTCGCGCGGAACGATAATTTTAAATTCGATAGAAGGTTCTGAGTTCAACTGAGCTCGATCGAGCTGGCTCGCCTTGCGTGCCGACTCCACTCACCTTATTAATTTTTTTTTTTTTTTTGAAATACACTCACCTTATTTCCATACTCTAGAATGTAGACAAATTAAGAACTAATAAAAATATATTTTTCGAAAAAAATATATAGATAATTTAATTTACTTAAATTAAATTCATATATCGGGTATTTTGAGCGCAAAACCTATAAGAAAATATGGCGGATGGCATTGCAAATGAGGAAATAAATAGAGATTTGATAAGAAAATGTTTTCTTGCTGTGTGCGAATAAATTTGGATCTTGGAATAGAAGGTGGGGAATACTTCAAGTTTTTAAAGACCAATTAACTTGTTTTGTATGTATATATCTCTTCATTTCATAAATCATGAGTCGATGCGTTAAGATGTTGAAATCTTCACATCCACGCATGCATTTGAGCAGGACTGTCGTCTTGCATGCACCGTGGCGGATAAGCGGCCCGAGGATGCCGGAAAGCTCATGCCCGCTCCATTTTCTCGAGTCTTTGCTGCCTAGACGACCGAAAAGTGCATTAGCTGTTCAAATCCTAAGAA
The DNA here is from genome assembly GCF_012295235.1 of Primulina huaijiensis. Taxonomy (NCBI): domain Eukaryota; kingdom Viridiplantae; phylum Streptophyta; class Magnoliopsida; order Lamiales; family Gesneriaceae; genus Primulina; species Primulina huaijiensis. The sequence continues at coordinate 633,670 of NC_133307.1, forward strand.
GAAAAAGCATATATATGCAGCCTAGCTAGTGGTTCCAAATATGTCGATCTCATTCTCGGGTTCGAGACACGGATCGCGTGCTTGATGGATATACGACCTAGCTCATGTCATTCACCCTGAAAAAATGAACTTTTAATTTCAAATAAGTAACCCGTAGTGTCTTGCACTAGTATTTAGGAAACTTGGTTTTGTTTATTTTACATTTTTACCATATATGTTCTGCAATTAATCTCTCCTCAGTCCATACCAAATAAAGTGGATTTGTCTCCTTGGATTGAAATAAAATATCAAGATAAGCGACAACGTATATAAAGTTAACATAAGCAAAGCGCAATATAATATAGCAGTCAAAAGTTTTTCTGAATGGCAACAATTAGATTTTAATTTTTGGCTATTTTTAGTCTAATTTCTGACATGACATCGAAAAATTCAGCAATTTTCGGTATGATTTCAGCATTTCAATAGTTCTGAAAACCAAAAAAATTCAAAGTCTTGTGCACCAAAACAAAATTTTGAATATTTAGCGGACCAAAATCTAAAATAAGCAAAGTTAGTGAACCAACAAATTATTTTCTTTTTCAGAAATAATCTATTATCGATAATTTTATGAACACACAAACATATTTGGTATTATTTAAATCTTATCCAAATTCAAATGATAATATCACATCCCATTTTAAACCTATAATAAAAAACCAATATCATATAAAAATAATTTATATAATTTTTTATTTAATATTTTTTATACAACAAATTATTTAGCATATGCATGCATCCAAGGGGTACTAGTATTTTAGTAAATTTATGGTTCACTTGCTAACAGTTGATTCATCCTAACAATTATTTCCTTTAAGCTTTTAAAATCGTCATATGTGTCCGAACAATTAATTCATTTATGTAAATTTGTTTTCCTTAATTTTTTTATATCACTCACCAACTCTAGTATTTTCACTTCCTTCATTTTTATCTTTCCATTTTCACCGCCGGCCGTGTCATTGTCGCTGCCGGCCGGCCGCCATCGCTTCATCTACCTAGCCATTTTCGTCACCGGTGCCACTCTGTCACAGTTCTAAAAGATTAAGGTAATATCAATCAACCTTTGTTAACATCATATCTCATCCACTTTCCAAAATTCTCAAATTATTAAAATTGTTGAAAAATAATATTTAAAATGTGTGTATTGAATATTTGAATGTTGAATATTTGAATGTTGAAAATTAGGTAAAATTAGGTGTTGAATATTGAAATTTGTGTGTGATGATGAAGGTAATGATGTAATTTATTTTTTGGATTATTTGTAAAAATTTTCTATAAATAAATCTCTCATTTGTGAAGAAAATCACAATTGAGTTGAGAGAAAAATATTATAAAGTGTGTAGTGTGATAATTTTGAGAGTTTGAGATTTTTACTTTTTACCGTAAATTTTAACTTTTTCACAACACGTTATCAGCACGAAGCTCTAAAAGTCCTCCATATTTTTCCAAGCTCCAAAACAGAAGAAAAAAGTAACAAAAGTAATAATATTTATTTTATTGTTTATTTATTTATTGTTTATTTATTTACTATATAATATAATGTTATTATAAATAATAAAATAAATTTTTCAAAAAACTTGTTATAAATCCTGGGATGATGTTAAGACATCCCACACTCCCGGTAAGGGATACGACAAGTATAAAAGTTTATATTGTTTTTAAACAAAATATCTTATGACACCTCATTACAATATTGTGATATGATATACATAATTATTTAAAACATTACTAATATTATATACACCATATTATTACCATAAAATTATACAAATACATACATTTATTTTCTTGTACACCAACGGTCATAAACGGTAACAAAACGGCTAGTTTTTGCCCTATAAATATGATCTCACAAACACATTCAATCACTCCAACTTTCTCTTCTTCTCTAAAATTATTCTTCATCAAATTTTTGAAGAAAAAAGAAGATGGCTTTCACAAAGTTATTTTTAATTATTTTGCTTATAATACTCACGAATCTTGTACTTATCGAAGAATATCCTCCTCATGTGTCTTCTTTATTTTTACGAATGCTTGTATTTGTTGTTTATCCATTACTTTGTATTGCAATATTCATTAACTAATAAAATGCATCATAATTTTTTTTAGTACCACCATGTCAAACTTGACAAAGCTCGAATTTGTTGCACTCGACATTACGGGGAAAAATTATATGCCATGGGCTCTCGATGTTGAAATGCATCTTGAGTCATTGGGTCTAAGCGAGACCATTAAAGAAAATGGTATATCTTCATCACAAGAAAAAGCAAAAGCTATAATATTTTTGCGTCGACATCTCGATGAAGGTTTAAAATGTGAATATCTCATCGAAAAAGATCTCATGGCTCTGTGGAAAGGATTGAAAGAAAGATTTAAAATATAAGAGAAATTATACTTCCGACCGCCCGTGATGAATGGAATATGTTAAGATTCCAAGATTTTAAGAAAGTCAGTGATTACTATTCAGCGATGTATCGAATAATCTCGCAGCTAAAATTTTGTGGACATGAGGTCACAGAATCGGAAATGCTTGAAAAAACATTTTCCACGTTTCACGCATCAAATATAACTTTACAGCAACAATATAGAGTGCGTGGATTTGCGAGTTATTCTGAGCTCATCGCCTGTCTTCTTGTGGCGGGAAAAAACAACGAGCTGCTAATGAGAAATTATCAGTCCCGACCCACTGGATCATCAGCATTTCCAGAAGTAAATGCTATAAGTAAAAATGAATTAAAACCTGTAAACCAAAATCAAATTCAAAGACAAGGTTTTGGTCGAGGTCGAGGTCGAGGTCGTGGTCGTGGTCGTGGACGTGGACGTGGAATTGGTCGTGGTCGTGGTCGAGGTCGTGGTTTTGAAAACAATATAGATAGTTATTTTTATAACTCATCTCAAAAGGGCGTCATGAACCACCCACAGAAAAGGCATCATGAGAACATGAGTGTTAATGAAAATCACTCGAAAAGATTTGAAAGTTCTTGTTTCAGATGCGGCACTCCAGGACATTGGTCTCGTATTTGTCGAGCTCCTGAGCACCTTTGCAAGCTCTATAAAGAATCGATAAATGGGAAAGAAAAAGAGACCAACTTCACTGAGCGAAGTGACCGTTTGAGTGATTCAACTCATTTTGATGCTGCTGATTTTATGAATGATTTCTCTGGAAATGATCAATATGTTGGTGGGATAGAAATGAACAATATTGATGCTGCAGATTTTCTCAATGATTTCTCTGAAAATGAACAATATAGTGGTAGAATATAAATGTACAATAATTTATTTTTCATGTATTTATATGATAATGTTTTATTGTACAATTATGATATGTGTTATATTTACATATGTATTGTCATTAATTTTTTTTNNNNGATAGTGGTACAACGCACACTATCCTCCGAGATAAAAGATATTTCTTGGAACTAAAACCAACAAAAACAACGGTGAATACAATATCAGGTCCTGTAGACTTGATTAAAGGATGTGGTAAAGCACAATTTTTGTTACCTAATGGTACAAAATTTTTGATCAATGATGCTTTATATTCACCACAATCGAAAAGAAATTTGTTGAGTTTTAATGATATATATTCCCATGGGTATGATACTCAAACAATGAATGAAGGGAATGAGAAATATATGTGTCTTACCACATATAAATCAGGAAAGAAATATGTGATTGAAAAACTACCAATGCTCCCTACTGGATTGCATTATACACATATACGTCCCATTGAATCAAACATGGTAATTGATAATTCTTCAATATTAACCAATTGGCATGATCGATTAGGACATCCTGGTTCAACAATGATGCGAAGAATTATAGAAAATACACATGGTCATCCATTGAAAGACCAGAAGATCTTTCAGAATAATAAGTTTCAATGTAAAGCATGTTCTCTTGGAAAACTTATTATAAGACCATCACCAGCCAAAATCCAAACTGAATCACCAATGTTTCTTGAACGTATTCAGGGTGATATTTGTGGACCAATCCATCCACCATGTGGACCATTCAGATACTTTATGGTATTGATTGATGCCTCCAGCAGATGGTCACATGTATGTTTATTGTCAACTCGAAATGTTGCATTTGCAAGATTACTTGCTCAAATAATAAAATTGAGGAATCAATTTCTCGATTATACAATCAAGAAAATTAGACTTGATAATGCTGGTGAATTTACTTCCCAGACTTTCAATGATTATTGTATGTCTATGGGAATCATTGTTGAGCATCATGTTGCTCATGTACATACACAAAATGGATTGGCTGAATCATTGATTAAACGTCTGCAAATGATTGCTAGACCAATGATTATGAAAACAAAGCTCCCTATTTCTATATGGGGACATGCAATTTTACATGTCGCTGCATTAATTCGCATCAGACCAAGTGCATATCATAAATACTCCCCATTGCAGCTTGAATTTGGTAAAGAACCAGACTTTTCTCATCTGAGAATTTTTGGATGTATGGTGTATGTGCCTATTGCACCACCGCAACGAAAGAAAATGGGATCTCAAAGAAATATTGGAATTTATATCGGTTATGATAGTCCATCAATCATTCGATATCCTGAACCTCAGACAGGCGACGTGTTCACATCACGTTTTGCTGATTGTCATTTTAATGAGGAAATCTTCCCGATGTTAGGGGGAGACAAGAAACATACTGAAAAGGAAATTACATGGTATGTATCATCATTGTTACATCTGGATCCAAGAACACAACTATGTGAAAAAGATGTACAGCAAATTGTGTACTTGCAAAGAATAGTAAATCAAATATCATATGCATTTACAGATACAAAAGGGGTAACTAAATCATATATACATGCTGTAAATGCTCCTGCTCGAATTGAAATTTCAAAGAAACAAATTGAACAAAGTCATGATGTCGTAAAACGCCTGAAGCGTGGAAGGCCAGTCAGTTTCAAGCATAAATATCCTCGAAAAAGAAAATTCATAGAGAAACACAATGATCACAAAATAGATAATGATGTTCCTGAAGAAACACATGATGATCACAAAATAGAGAATGTTGTTCCTGAAGAAACACATGATGATGAAAATGTTCTGTCAGAACCACAAACTGACGAGAATCATGAAATCTCTATTAATTATATTAATACTGGAAAAATATGGAACCGAAAAGATATAGAAGAAATTGATGATATATTTTCTTATAATGTGGCAATCGACATCATAAATGATAATGAAGATCATGAACCAAAATCTTTTGGTGAATGTAAAAATCGGCAGGATTGGATAAAATGGAAAGATGCCATCCAGGTTGAATTGGATTCGCTAAATAAACGTAATGTTTTTGGACCTATAGTCCTTACACCTGAAGGTGTAAAACCTGTTGGATACAAATGGGTTTTTATTCGAAAGCGAAATGAGAAAAATGAAATAGTAAGATATAAAGCTCGAATTGTTGCACAAGGTTTTTCTCAATGGCCTGGAATTGATTATGAAGAAATGAATTCTCCTGTAATGGATGCAATTACGTTTCGGTATTTGATTAGCTTGGCAGTATCTGAAAACTTAGAAATGCGTCTTATGGATGTTGTTACAGCCTACTTATATGGATCACTTGATAGTAATATATATATGAAAATCCCTGAAGGATTTAAGATGCCCGAAGCACAAAGTTCAAAACCCAAATAATGTTATTCTGTGAAATTACAAAGATCATTATATGGGTTAAAGCAATCTGGCCGAATGTGGTATAATCGGCTAAGTGATCATTTGATGAAAAAGGGATATTTAAATAATTCAATATGCCCTTGTGTTTTCATTAAGAAAACAACATCCGGATACGTAATTATTGTTGTATATGTTGATGATTTAAACATCATTGGAACTAATAATGAAATTCATGAAGTTGTGTCACACTTGAAGTAAGAATTTGAAATGAAGTATCTTGGAAAAACCAAGTATTGCCTGGGTTTACAAATTGAACAAAAAGAATGTGTAATATTTGTTCACCAGAAAAATTATACAGAAAAGATCCTTAAACGTTTTAATATGGATAAATCAAATCCTTTAAGTACTCCAATGGTTGTTAGATAATTAAACATAGAAAAAGATCCATTTCGTCCATGTGAAGATGATGAAGATATTCTTGGTCCAGAAGTACCATATTTAAGTGCTATCGGTGCCCTTATGTATCTTAAAAATTGTACAAGGCCTGATATATCTTTTGCCGTAAATTTATTGGCAAGATTTAGCACATATCCAACAAAGAGACACTGGAACGAAATTAAACATATATTCCGTTATCTACGAGCAACGACAGACTTGGGACTTTTGTATTCAAAAGATGTTAATCCAAGTATAATTGGTTATGCCGATGCTGGATACTTATCTGATCCACACAAGGCACGTTTCCAAACTGGATATGTATTTACTCGTGGAAGCACTGCAATTTCTTGGCGTTCACATAAACAAACGCTCGTAACAACTTCATCAAATCATGCCGAGATTATTGCACTACATGAAGCAAGCCGTGAATCTGTGTGGTTAAAATCAATGACCCAACATATCCAAATCTCATGCGGATTATCATTCGACGAGAAGCATGTGATACTATATGAAGATAATGCTGCATGTGTTGCTCAAATGAAAGAAAGATACATAAAAAGCGACAGAACTAAACATATTCCTGCTAAGTTCTTCGCATTCACCAAAGATCTTGAGAATAATAAATGTATTGATGTTCGTCACATTCAATCAATTGAAAACTCATTAGATCTCTTCACAAAGGCACTTCCTACGACAATATTCAGAAAGCACATATATAATATTGAGATGCGCAATCTACGAAATTTGTGAAGAATTGTTCGTGTCAACATGAGGGGGAGTTTACGTGACTGCACTCTTTTTCCCTTACTATGGTTTTTATCCCAATGGGTTTTTCCTAGTAAGGTTTTTTACGAGGCAGTATAAAAACACGTAATGAAGACAATCATTATGATCATCATCACAAGGGGGAGTGTTGAAAAATAATATTTAAAATTTGTGTATTGAATATTTGAATGTTGAATATTTGAATGTTGAAAATTGGGTAAAATTAGGTGTTGAATATTGAAATTTGTGTGTGATGATGAAGGTAATGATGTAATTTATTTTTTGGATTATTTGTAAAAATTTTCTATAAATAGATCTGTCATTTGTGAAGAAAATCACAATTGAGTTGAGAGAAAAATATTATAAAGTGTGTAGTGTGATAATTTTGAGAGTTTGAGATTTTTATTTTTTACCGTAAATTTTTACTTTTTCACAACAAAAATATTTTTTCTTTATCCACTTTTGAATTCTTAATTAAAATAACAAAAATATCAAATCTACAATATTATGTAACAGTACTAACATATTTTTTTTTAATAAAAAATCAGATTTTAAAATATAAAAAAATATTTAAATATTTATTGTAATAAATATATAAAATTTGATTTGTAAATTTTATTATAAAGGTGAAAAAACACATTCGTAAATCCGAATTTCGGGCTCTGTGAACAGAAAAATAGACGGTTAATTCCTGCTCAACTCCGAAGCAATCTGGGTCGATTTGGCTTCAGAAATCGAAAGTCTACAATAAAAATAAAATAACAAATGAAATATTTGAGATTTTAATTTCATCTTGAAATCAATGCCTTTGAGTTCAACAATTTTCGTACAAAAGAATTTATAATATTTAATTGTTTTGTTTTATTGCGCAAGAACCTAAACTCCTACATACTGCCATGACTTTATGTGACAACACTTTGGGATGTTGTGTCCATTGTAAAACACAAAAACCTTTACACTTTTAATAATTCATCCCAAATAAATTTATTTTAATATATATTTATGAAAAGACGCAATTATCAATAAAAATCCTGAATTCACCACTCTTTTGATGTATTTGTGGGTACATCACTGGACATCTATTGCTATGATATAATTTTCCGATATTTTCTGATATTTTAAAATATTTTATTTAATTAAATCTGATAATTAATTAGTGTTATATATATGAAATAAAATTTTGATGCAGCAGATCGAATTGCGAAGATAAATGCTATATAAAGATTTATCAAGAATTTAATTAAAATGTTCGATTAATTTATATTTATCAGTGAAATTTTATTTTTCTAAAAATAAGAAAATTATATAATTATAATTTTATATCCATAAAAATATCAAATCACGAAAATACAGGAAACGGCTACAATTTTAATTCAATTACACGGACGTACACCAAAATATTTCCTACACCACAAGCCACATGACTCAAAGAAAATTAAGCCGCCGTCTGTATGGCAGCGCAAGGCCCGAGACGGTGACTGCTTTCCGGCAGAAACCGTTAGCTCTCGGGGACGACACGACGACGGACACAGTAACATCAGCAAAAGCTCCGAAGATGAACTTGTGTGTGTGCTTAGGGTTTAAGGCTAAATAGCAAACAAGAAGCTCATGCAAGAACTCCCAGTCAGCCTCAACACCCGCGGACTCGCGTGCCTCGATCATCTCCTGCATCGACTTTCGAAAGTCCGCATATGGGTCAGGCGAGTACTTGTCAACCGCAACCCCGCCACCCGCCGCCCCTTGTCGAGGAGCTGCAATTGTTTCCGGCTGCTCGAGTAAGGAGTTGGAACAGCCAGGGGAGGAGCAGAAGAAGCGGCGGGTGGCGAATGCGGAGCTGAAATCTGGAACGGGGCTGGTTTCGGGGGAGGAGGAGAACTCGGCTGCGGCTAAACCGTCTGAGGTGGAGACTTCGTACAAAGAGTTGTAGTTCTTGAATAAGACAGAGTGGTGAGTGTTAGGGTTTGTTTGGACGAATTCTTGAATTTCTTCTTCTTGTTGTTCTTCAATGGTGGGTGGTGAGGAGAAAGTGATGGTCGGCAAGCATTTGAATTTGGAGAAACAGAGGTTGAAGCTCTTCCATAATATGTTGGACATTTTTCACTTTCTTTCGTTTGTACTAAGTTGTTGCATGAATATGTATGCATGTATGTATATACTCCAATTGTTGCAAAATAATAATAGAGCTAGAATTCTTCTTCTGCGCATTCCGGTACAACTTTTACGTTATCTTTGATGTTATATATTCTTTTTATGCATGTGTGTGTATATATAT
>NC_133307.1:643175-716531 GCF_012295235.1 Primulina huaijiensis
TATATTCCGAAACTTCAATTTTGTAAGCATTGGGTACAATATGCATGCCTATGACACAAGTATCTATGTTTGAGTGGATTAATAATAGTTTGGAATACAACTTCATCTTTTTGTTCAAAAAAAAATATGTAACATATTGAGCCAAAATATTTTAAACCTATAATGTTTAAAAAGTGGCATAAATGTTTTGAAAATGGTGATTGGAACGAGGGCAACTCCAATGGAAGCGCTATCTTGTGCCCTGCTCCATTTTGATGTAAATTTGATTGCTCCAATGAGAGTGCTATTCAATGCACCAAAATAACGCTTCACCTTCGTTTACACCAAATTTGGCGCAAGGATTTCATTTTATTTTAATAAAATTATTTGTTTTTAATAATTAATAATAATTTAATAATTGTTTTATTAATTTAATATTTATATATATAAGATAAAAAAATTTAATTATAATTATTAATTAATTTTATAAGTAAATGTTTAATTATTGATTTTTTTAATATTTATTTATTTATGTTAATTATTAATAATTAATGAATATTTCGAGAATATTCTTTTGGTGTAAGATTTGAAATAAATGGGTTGGAGATGAATGTTGTATTTGGTGTAAAAATCGCACTATTGTAGTGTAAAATTTACACCAAAATAGATTTTGTGATTGGAAATGACCTAAAGGCACTTGAGACATTAATTCCGATTACAACTAGTGTGTTAATTACTCTCACAAATTTCATGAAAATAGTAAAATTGTTACTGTAAGTTTATATAATTTTGATCTTCTTCGTCTAATGAGTCAAAACTTAATCATAACACAAACAATTTTACTTCATTTGCAAATTTGGCTTCTTCTTTTTTTTTTTTTCCCGAGTGCTGACCTATCTAGCTTTAATTTTGACGTATCAATAATATTCAATATCATATCGGTAGTATCTAACGTCATATCAGCACCTTAATAAAAAAAGTATTAATATTGCAAAATAAATAAATTAATGCGACAACACTAAAATTTAACTAATTAGATAACCAAAATCAGAATAAGGTCCCCTTACAAGACCAATATGAAAAATTTCCCCTAATTTCACACTATAAATTCACATACTAGATCGATATTTCTAATATTTATGTAGTTTTTTATATAGATCAAAACCCAGAGCTAAGAAAGTTGGAAGATGAAATCTAACTTGGTCTGCTGGCGCATACATGCATGTAGGATTCTTATCATGTCTAATTTCCATAAAAATCAGTAGAACATCATGTGCACTTGCAAAGTTGCATGTTTGGTTCTTAAGCTCAGCTTGCGTTTAATTAATGCAAGGATATATAAAGCAATTTTTACAGTTCGAGTCAGTCGTTTGTTGTTCATATATATATATGGTACGAGATGCTCGTGCTCGTGACTGTGTAATATAATTGTCCTTTGACTCGGTCAACATTCACCAGCAGTAACTTTCATAGATTCCACCAGACAACAATACGTACAGTTGATAAAAGGACTGACTGATTTGTTTTTTTTCCCAAAGTTTATAATATATAAATAAATTATTTCCACTCATATATACCTGATATCTGACGTGGCGCTCATCGACTGCGTATTTCATATTGTCTTTGCTCGGAATCTATTATATATACGCGCGTATCGAGAATAAGGGTGTTAATTAAGACTTGACAAAAATTTATTTACTGCTTTTGTTTGAGTTTGATCGAGTACATATTACGTTTCGAGCTCTCCTAAAAACCCCCTGCTGATTACAGACTTTTTTGTGATATTATGGAATTCAAGCATATAATAGCTGCTACAATCCTTCGTTTGTGGTGTAAATCTGGTGAGAAATATATTGAATGGAGATACATAGAACTTTTTTCTACACAGAAATATGTTGGATTCTGCTTATGATCCACGAAGAAGCACAAAAAAAGATGATATTTAATTTCATGTGTTTGTGTACATGTATCAGAGATCAGGTCAAAGAAAAGTTCAATAGGACTTAACAAAACAATCAATTTTAGAGTGTTTTTGTGGTTTTCAGAAATTTACAAAAATTAAACAAATTTGCTGTAATATAAGGTTTCAAGTATTTTTTCATGACATGCAACACCAAGATCATTAGAGTTTTTGCATCCCATGCATGAATAGGGGTTTCCATTGGACGGTTTTGCTCGCTTTCTTAATGTTTTTGTTCGGTTTTCGTTTTACAAATGTCTAATATGTATTAATCATTTTATTTCGGTTCGATTTTTTCATAATATGGTTTGGTGTTTTCGGTTCGCTTTTTTCGGTCCAAGACTTTAATTGAATTAAAAATGTAATTGATTTAAAATACTAATTAATTTATAGTATTCCAAAAAATACTAATTCATATTGAATCCCTTCTAAAAATCATAAAATTCTTTAAAAATATTTAGAAGAACAAAATTTAAATAATTTTGAAGAAACGAGAAAATAAAATACATATACTCAATTTGAATAATGAAAAACACATTTAATTATAAAACTATCTAGCAAGTCCAGAAAATATAAAGTAAGAAATATATCAAAAAATATACTAGAAGCAGCACGAGGTCTTTCTTTTTCTTGAGCAAGTTGTGCCATTTGCGTTGGTTCTTGAATCTTCATTGAAAAGGGAAGAAGTAAAGTGGGGAAAATGGAGATAAGCAGAGAAGATCATAAATGAGAGGTCAAATTGTAAATCATATTTCTCAAAACTATTCACTTATTTTAAGTTTTTGGCTTAGGATCATATATATAGCCAAAAACAAAGAATTGTAAAAAATTTCGGTTTCAATTGAAATATTATATTTCCTCTGACCGATTTGTAGTTCGTCGTTATATATCTCATGAAAACGATACGTATAATAATGAAAACGAAATTTTAAAAAATAAAATTTAAAACAGTTAATTATATCGGATCCATTGCTAGAAATCATATAGAGAATGAAACTGGAATAATAAGAACTTTAGGATAACACAAAATTACGATATCATCAACTACACAAAAATCATATAAACTCTAGAAAAACGATCGCGCAGCTGTTAGTAATAATGAATGGCGGAGCCATGATCATTCCCGACTTCACCAGAACTAGATGATCTCGAATACTTCTTCTTTGATGAAGAAGATGGATTAGCAGACAAATCACTCGACCTTCTTCTCAAAATCTCCCTCATTCCATCTGCGACACGGATCGCCGGATTCGATTTACTCGATTTTCGACAGAAGGACATGTGAGCTTTGACAGCTTCATCCATCCCGAATGCCTTGTAATTGCACTCATCTCTCACAGCCTCCGAACACAGCCCACAGAGCCATTTGCCATCGAAGCTTGACTTCACTTTGCTGATGTAATCCTGCGTGCAGTCTTCTTTCAATCCACAGCACTCGCACTTCACCGATTCGATGTCCATTTCGGAGAAACCGATGATGTCTTCTCAAGGAAATTAAAAGATCAAGAAAAACAACGGGTTAAGGGATTGTGCTCCTTTTTTCCGTGGATGTAGTCGTGTTTTGGAATAGCGATTTGAGGCCGTTTTTCGTGTATAGAGATTGTAGGAGGATAAGTGGGATATGGGAAAATAGAGAGCGTGTTTTATAGTTGGATAATGTTCGCAAGGAAGACGTTTTATGTTTCGACTGGGATTCTAGAGTGGGGGAAGTAATTGCCTTAATTTTCTCCATGTTCTATGGGACATTGGGCAGTGGGAAAAGAGACAACGTAGGGGGCCTATGGTGGAGGGCCCTTCCCCTCTTATTGAAAATTTAAAAAAAAAATATCTAATGAATTTGTCTTTTTTTAAAATTTTTAAATCCTATTTTTAAAGAGTTTTAATGTAACAACACTCCAAATATGAGTATCACGTCAGCGTCATGCCAATGTTATATTACCGTCACGTTGAAAAAAAAAAATCAACAGAATCGTTGAATGAAGAAAACAAAGATAGTCTGTTATATCTATAATTCGATAACATAAATTATCAAAATTATAAATAAGCAAATAGAGTGGAACTTTCTCCTTGAGTTGATTTGTCATCTTATTTATGAAGAATTTTATTTTATTGTATATTTTATGGTAGATAGGTAGTTAATTTTAGTTGATAAGGTTTGAATTGTATAACACAATATTTCTTAAAGTAGACTTTATGTTATGAAATGATGATCGAAATAGGGGCGGAGCCAAGATTCATGAGCATCTGAGTCTGCTCCATCCTGTATTAGACAGTAATAGGTTCAATTAAAATCGAACCGCATTTTCTAAAATCGATTAACTGAACTTTTTTTTCGACAAACTTTATTATGAATATCTAACCAATCAAATCGAAAAAATCAATTATTTCGGTTAGTAACACAATTAACCGAAATTTTATAATTTTTTTTAAATAATCATGTTTTAAATAAAAAAGTCCAATATAAAAATTAGATTAAATAAATTTAAATTTTATTTATTATAAAAATATTTTTAAGTATAGTTCTATTGTCCAATAAATTTTATTAGAAATTGTAATATTTAAATCTTTATAAACTTTATTAGAAAATTTAATAATATTAATTTTATTTATAAAAGTTCAATTTTTTATGTTAACCGAAGTTTTAATTTAAAACTGAAATTGAACGGAACTAATCTATATTTTCAAAAATTTAAACCGAACTTCCAAATGTAGGACCAAACGCTTGTCGATTTACCAAAAGCTATAGCTGGTGATAATGGTGCAACTCAAATATTTTGAATCGTACAGCATCTCAAACGTCATAGTTCGATCACTCTACCTAATAGGGACAATTATTGCACCTCAACACCTAACCAAAATTTCAAATTAATTCATTTCAAATTATTTTAAAAATATGCAACAATAGATTTTTATGGTGAAAATTTAAACTCCAAAATTCACATACATCATGAGACAATATTATTGCAATTCGAATAATTACAACTAAATATTTAACATAATTTTAGATTCGTCGAATTTTTATCTCAAATTTACATAATTTTTAGAATATACGACAATAAACCAATCAATATACCATAATTAATTATGATTTATGAGAGTTGTCTTATTTTTAGTTTTTAAACATGAGACTAAAAAAATAAAAAATTAAACTGATGAATTTGTTCTATTTTTAATATGGGGCTGAAAATAATTTAAAATTTTTAAATACTAATTTTTTTAAAAAAAAATAGGTGGTGGGCTCAAAAATAAATGGGGCTGGAGCCCACCTTAATCCAAAGGTGGCTCCGCACCTGGATCGAATAGTATATATATAAATCTCATGATAAATATGTAATCAATATTATATATCTTATCATAGAATATATCATGTTTGGAACCATTCTAATAATTGACTTAAATTATGGGTTTCTTATTATTTTTTTGAGTAGGTATCTTGTAAGACAGTTTTACGAATCTTTATCTGTGAGACATGTCAACCCTACCGATATTCACAATAAAAAGTAATAGTCTTAGCATAAAAAGTAATATTTTTTCTTGGATGACCGAAATAAGAGATTCATCTTATAATATACTACCCGTGAGATCGTCTCACACAAGATTTTGCCTATTTTTTATCTATAGTTTATATTGACATGTTACTCCATGCAAGTTTTATTAGCAAATTATTTTATGGTGTATTGGGATTTGAGAACAAATCAAAATAATTTAAATGCCTTAATCGTATTTAATAAAAGGCAAAAACTTGTGTGAGACGGTCTCACGGGTCGTATTTGTGAGACGGATCTCTTATTTGGGTCATCCATGAAAAAGTATTACTTTTTATGCTAAGAGTATCATTTTATATTGTGAATATGGGTAGGGTTGACCCGTCTCACGGATTAAGATCCGTGAGACGGTCTCACATGAGACTCACTCTAAATTTAATAAAAATGATTACTTCCGTATATGCAAAATATAATAACTATATAATTTTAATACAATTATAATTTAATAAATAAAATACATTATGTCAACCTCATAATATTGACGGTTCGTATTCGTTATCTTTGAGTCGACCGAACCGAACAAAAGGCCAAATTTACATAAATAATTAAATTTCAAGAATCATGGCAAATGGGTTTGTGAATGAACCAACCTGTAGCATGTCTTGTCTATACAATATTTGGACAAATTCATTATTACAAATACAAACAAATTAATCCCAGATTTGGGTTCCATTACTTGATTTTGCCGACTTAGAAAATGATTTTACTATAAAACTTCTTACCCCGAGAAATTTCGTTACATGCATAATTCATATANGTCAGTTTAAACATCATATTTCAATTGTTTTTACAATATAGACAGTTTATTGCAATCAACGATGTGATTTGGGCGAAAAAATTAACATATTTGTGCTTTGTTTCTTTTTATATGATGTCTCTTTACTAGAAAGTTTTATCTCATATTTAATTTAAATTAATAAAAATATACTCTAAAATTTTCAAAAAAAAAATTAACTTAATATTCAAATTCATTTTTTCTTTATAATTGAATCATATTAATTTTCATATATCTATAATTATTTTAAGGCACATCCATTTTTAGATTGAATTGCGCCAAATCATGTGTTTAGGTGCTGTAATTCGTGCCGAAAATATGATTTTATAAGATAAATGTATATTTGTGGGTGTACAATATGTCAATTACCTTGTCAAATTAAAAGCGTATTTGTTTTTTTTTAATAGAAAAAACGTATTTATATTAATAAAAATTTGCGGTGAAAATCGAATGAC
This sequence comes from Primulina huaijiensis, assembly GCF_012295235.1. Lineage (NCBI taxonomy): Eukaryota > Viridiplantae > Streptophyta > Magnoliopsida > Lamiales > Gesneriaceae > Primulina > Primulina huaijiensis. Next base: position 649,890 of record NC_133307.1, read on the forward strand.
ATACATAAACTATTTACAAAGAAATCACATGCTGTCTCATCAAAAACAGAAACACAACAAAATGTAAAAAAATCCATCGATGCATTTTTTTCAATGTCTTCGTAGGAACTTGAAAACATTGGCAAAATACATTTTTTTTCAAAAAAACAATTGGAATTATTGAATCGAATAAATCTTTATTAAAATTTTGTTTCCATTCCGAAAAACATGGCATAACATGTGGGGATTATTGGAATTATGGAATCGAATAAATCTATTCATTTTCTTGAAAGTAATTCTCGTCATATCACGACATCATTAGATTATACGAGCTTTTCATATATTAATAAAAATTGATATCTTGTATTAATGATCCAACGACTCAAATTGTATGTATCATTTTACGACAATTTGGGAGTCGCTCCATGCCTATTTCTTTCACGAAGTTGGTCTTTTTAGTCGCTGCTTTGATTTAATGCCGGAAACTGGTACCACTATTTAAATTCTTTAATTTAATTTGAGATAACACAAAAACTCTTGTGAGACGGTCTTACAGATCAATTTCGTGGGTCGAATATCTTATTTGTGTCATCCATGAAAAAATATTACTTTTTATTGTGAATATCGGTAGGATTGACTCGTCTCACAGATAAAAATTCGTGAGACCGTCTCACAAAAAACTTATTATTCAGATAAAAGTAAATTTGCATTAATACATTTTATTCAATAATATTATTACATAAATGTTTTGCAAATATATATGATTATTCCCATAGTATAGTCCGGTGGTCCGTCCATACCAAACTGGACTGTAAGAATTAAATGATCCAATGCTTCTTAATTCCAAATTAATTTTTTTAGATATTTTATTTTACAACCCTCTTTTTTAAGAAAAATCAACAAATATCATCTTTTGAAAGACAAAATTATATATTTTTTTCCAAAAAAAAAAGTTGTTATATTTAAAAAATTACTCTCAATATTTGACAACGTATATGTCGGCAACAAAATTGATTTTTTTTATATTGTTCATAAACAACAATAAGAAAATGTCTGAAAAAATTAATTTATTATTCCATTATTACAATTGCATCAACCAACCTGGGACCATATTGTACATTACTTCAAAAAACCTAGAAATCTCAATAGAAATAATTAAAATATACAAGGAATTTATCAAATAGAAAACTAGGATGATTGTCATAATTATTAAAGAAGACCTGCACCATTAAGGGCACTTTAATCGTCATTAGTTCTACTTAATCATGCGATTGTGATCAATTATTGTAGTTGCAAAACATCATCCTTAATTCAAACAAAAACAAAACCCGAAAATCTTGGATTTCAGGTCCATTTACAAGACTGTTTGATGAACACTGAAAACATACCCAAACCAACCAACGTTATTCTACAATCTCGACTCGATTCATCTGCAGATGGCTCGTGCATTTCTACATTCGGATCAAGTCTCGATCAAACTAACAACACAACATCTAAAAATCGATGAAAATCGCATTAGTTTATTGGATCCTAAGAAAGTGGAGTCATGAAGTACCATAAACATAGTTGGACTCCCTAATCTCCAACCCTCCTTCCTCCTCCAACATCATCTCCTTGTCGCGGCAATCGCTGCTGCAAAATGCTTTCTCACCCCTGAAAATCGAAGGACGTATCAGGGATAGAAAAGAAAGGCATAGTGAGGGAAATTGCCCTCCTCAACATCGACCGAAATTCTTTGTGATTTCGATGATGAACTTATATTCGAAAATCCAAAGTTCGATCCCTATGATTTTCGACTTTTGTTTGCACGACACACATGAAGTTCTTAACTTTGATCGTCCACTTAGATCAAAATGTTTGTACCATCATGATTGTCCATGCTACTTACAACAAGAATATAATCGCCAACATATATGAATGGAATCGATAAAAATGTACCAACATGAGATAATTCTATTGATCTTTGAAGCTTGAGATGAGATTGGCAAAAACGATTAGCAACTACACAATGCCAAGATATACATGATTCATGAATGAAATTCAACTAAAAAATAGAATCGAATTAGTCGAAATAAATGATAAGTGTGTCAAACTTGATACAAACGGTAAAAATAACATAATGTGAGCTAACCTGTACATGTAAATATCTTTCCCTTGCCCAAGATTCCTCTTGCAATTGTAGCAAAAACTGAGGAAACTCTCCGAGGGATAACTCATTGATTGATTCGAAGAAAACCCGATCTTTTTTCTCGAATCAGAAAACTTGACAACTCCACTAGAACTCTCAACAATGCAATCATCAAATATATGTGTTGTTTTCGGATTCGGACCATAAGATATCACACATGTGTAGTCCTCTGAAAGCTCCATCTCACTAGCAGATAGGCTACTAAAAGCGCCCGAATTCGAAGAACTGAAAGGGGACTTCTTAATGGGAGACGGGGAAAACCTTGGTGAAAATGAACCTATATGAGAATTCCGAGTCTTGATCCCGAAATCTCCCGGAGATTTTGGTGAATCAGCAGGGGAGAGAACAGGGGGAAGCAGTGGAGGGACTTGGATCTTCAACTGGGAACCGATGAGAACCATTCGGCTATCGACTTTCGACACATTCGGGTCAGATTTCTCGTCAATCAGAACATCAATAAGGCCAAGACCAACCTTTCCTGAATCCAATTTCTCCCAAAGATTCTTACTTTCCGGTTTGGGAGTTTTGGGAGTGTTTGGTTCAGACCAGAATGGGTTTTTTAGAGCTAAAAATGGCTTGCTGTCAAGAATTGAAGTTGGACTACTCATTAAGGATTCAGTTTCAGCGGATCCCTTCGACACAAAATCAGTGAACAGCTTGGGTGAACTGAATATCGAGGAAATCCGATGTCTATAATTGTTCTTAGGAGATTGCAAAGGTTCATAATCCGCCATAGCAGCTTGTTCTTAAATAGTCGCCAAGATTCTTAATGATCTGTACATATATGCACAGAGAATATAAACCAAAAGATCTTGATTTTCACTCTAAAATGTAGATGAAAAAACGAAACGCAGAGAGGGATAAGGAGAATCCACACCTGAGATTGTTCCGAAGTCTATGGAAAACCTGCCGGCCAATTTTCGCAGCAAAAACAAAGGCAAAAACGCCAAGAAAAAACACTGTTTTGGGTACAAAAATCACGGGTTCAAGTTCAACACAATCGAAACTCAAAATTTAGAACTCCTTCCCATAATCAAACTACAAAAGACTCAACTTTTCCCAAAACCCATCAATTATAACCCCCCAAATCAACTCCACAGAGCTGTCTCAGAACAAATTCAGAAAGCCAAGAAAGGGAAAAGGAAAGGGAAATTTTCAGTACTTTACCAGAGTTTTTCGCAATTGTTCTCTAATTACCCTGAGCAAGAATCCCTTTACCCTCTGAAAATCAACAAACAAACCCACCCCAAAAGTCATCACCAGTACCAGGCTTTAATACATACAAACAAAAAAGATTTCACAAAGCGTTTATTTTTTTACTAACCTTTTTTTAAAAAAAAATCTGCTTTTTTTGTTCACTTCCTCCTCTCTTTCTTTGTTTGTTTCCTACCCACTATTATTATCTCAGCTAAAATGGTCTTTTTTCCTCATAAAGATTCAATGTTACATTTAGAAAAGACAAGACCCATTCCACCAAAAATACCCGAAAGGGAGAAGAAAAGCTGAAATAAATTTCATAAAAAATAGAATAGCAATTCAAGGAAATCACTCACCCCCTTTTGCAAGTGGATGTCCTTTTTCCTTCATCCACCAAAAAATCTGTTCTTTTTATTTTTTTTAAAATATTCCCTTTTTCTACACTTGGTCTCTGTAAATTTTATTTCTTGCCACGGGAAAAAGAAAAAAGTGAAGATTTCCCAACGTGCCCTGTGCATGAAAATCAGTGGTTTTAAAGAATCCACATCTCTTTACTCCACAAGTGTCAGTTTCTGTGCAGGAAAGAGAAACTACTCAGCACTCTCTCTCTCTCTCTCTCTCTCTCTCCGGTTCCCCNATTTTCCGCTACATATTTCTATCTCACACACACATTTCTCACACTAAGTGTGGGAATATAAGCAACCAAACCCACAAACAAGTGGCAGCAACGTAGGCTAGGCTAGGCTAGGCTGACTACACAGCTTTGACTCTCCTACACAGTCACACAAATAATGCTTACATTTTTCTTTTTCCTGAAAAATATAATTGATACCAACAATCTCTAAATTCCATTCCTTCGAGATCGAGTGGAGGTTCTGGAATAGATTTGATCGAATTTTGTTTTAAATTTGAATTTGATCATTTTTAGTTCGGATTCGAATCCGTGCCATCTGGTTTATGCATATCCAGTATTATTTCAATTTAAGTTCGAATACTCGAGTTATGAGTATTTATTATGTGAGTGAGTCTAATCATGTTCATATATGAAAAAAATTGTATCATCATGAATCAAATTTTGTGAGATCAATCAATCTCATCTATCACTTAAACAAAAATATAATTTTTTTATGAATCAAATCGAGTTGAGAATTTATCTCACAAAATTGACTCATGCAAATATCTTACAATAATTTTTATGTTACCTTATATCAATACTATCAAAATATAGAAAAGAGTATGAATGGTTTGATTGTGAGTGGTATAATACCATTTAGAATATAAAGTAAAAAATTATAATAATTTAGGTATATCATTTCAAATAAGTCTTTAAATATTAATCCACTCTTTTTATAATTAGAGAAATTGATTAAATAACTTCGGTAACTCTTTTTTGAAAAAATGATTTTCTCAAGTGTATTTGAAATATATTCGAGGAAGTCATTTTCTTAAAAAAAAAGAGCTGATAAATGTTAAAAAATAAAATACCATTTTATAATTTTTAAATCTTTCTACTTAAAATTAGCAGTGAACCTCTTCTCCTATTGCACTTATCAATGAATAAATTTTATTTATTTCCCTTGCAAATAAATAAATAAAATTAATTTTTTAAAAAGCTCATTTATTTAATTACACAAAGGAGTTGGTAAATGAATGGGGCCCACAAAATTACCCCAAATTAGGGTTCACGGACTGCCCAGTTACATCATTATCAGTAGGCTCCTCGATTGACGTAGAATCCTAGGCCTATTTTCTGTGGGCCCCATAAACTCTTATTTTAACTGGAGTCGTGTTTTCACGTGACCCTCCAACTTTTAAATATTGTATATTTACCCCAAAAATATACGTTTCTATAATTTCTCACCCTGAAATGATTATTAATTAATTTCCAAATAATCAATTTTTTAAGAAATTCATGGCAAGCGAGACAGCATTTTATTATTAAGGAACAAAAATTATATTCCGGAGGATATTCCATATCCTTTTTGGCTTTTAAATGAAAGAATAATAGTGGAAAAATGAGTTAGCAGAAAGAAATATTTATTAAAAAATTGAAAAAGAGACATGTATTCTTTTATATTAATTAATAATCAATGTGTTCAAATAAGAAAATACGAGAGTTAATTAATTGAACAGGTAATTGAGGATGTAGTAGGAATTGCGATTATTGGACAAATATTTACCATTCATATATTTTGGAATAAACAACAATTCAAGCGATATATTCCATATTAACATACACGGAAAAATTTGTGAGTCGGACTTATGAGTCAATTTTGTGAGACATATTTTCTATTTAGATCACTCATGAAAAATTATTAGTTTTTATGTTAAAAATACTACTTACTATTGTAAATTTGGGTAAAGTTGACACGTCTCACAGATAAAAATCTGTATCATCGATTAACAAGAAACCTACTAACTTAATTGTTGTGTTTCCATATTTACTTAACAACTTGCAACTCATTAAAATTTGATGTATTATATTGTCCTAATGGTATTCATAAAATCAAGTATCTCGAGTTATATTGAAATATTATAGATGATAGTAAAAATATATTTTGTATAATTTATAAGAACATCGAATAAATAAATTGTAGTCTTTTGGTTAATTTTTCAAATATATTAAAAAATTACCCTTTTAAAATAAATTATATCACGAAATCCATAATTCTTCCTTGAATAATAGTGGAGTATTATTTAAATGTGATATTGCACATTCCTAAAGCCCTTTTCCGATGATGATGATGATGATGATGATAATAATAATAATAATAATGCACGTACCTAAATAAGGGTTTGTTTGGTTCAAGTCACGTACTTGAAATCCATCCGCTTTGACAATCATTATCTCGCTTTTGGAGACCAATCGTAATGGCAAATTATTCTTAGAATTTTTATTTTATGAAGTATTTGTCTAAACAAAATACTATATGATTCCATTGTCTAAAAATTTAATGTTCGATTTAATTTAAAGGAGTTTGATTGAAACTAAACTTGTATTTTACGTAATTAAAAGATCAAACACTTATCATCTTATCAAAAGACATAACTCGTGTAAACAATATAACTCAAAAATTTTATATTGTACTACATATTATATATCATGTGTCGACTCTCTATTGATAAGAATAATTATATCACGTCAACAATAAGTTTTCTCATTATCTTTTTAGTTCCGTTGTTCTAAAATTGTTCTACCTTTCATAAATCATATTTTGAGAAGAAAAAAAAAAGATTTCAATCTATTTTCGTTATTTTAGACTTTTAGTACAAAATTTTCAATTAAAATAATGTTACCATCTAGAACATTAAATTTAAAATGATTTTAAAAGTTTAATAAAAAATCAAAGACGCTCAAGTATGCGTGGGCCGGGACCATGTACAAGTAATGATGATTTGTTTTTGTCAAACATCATAATCATCGTGTTAAGTATAATTAATTGAGATCATTAAAGCTTAGTTTGGAAGTTTGAAGGGAAAAGAAGAGAAGAATAGAGAAAATAGGGAATGATAAAAAGGAGAAAAATGAAAATAGAATATGTATTTATCTCAATTTCTTTTTTTACCTCTTTTTAAAAATCTCCCAAACTACACATTTTTACACTATTTCTTCTAAATCCTTTCTTTTCCTAACCTTTTAAGCGTTTGAAACTACTTAAATTTTTAGGATTTAATTAAAGTTGTCAAAATGAGTAAGATACGTTTTATAAGTCCGTCCCACCTCACCAAATAGGGGGTTGAGGTTGTCAATTTCCTAACCCATCAAAATGATGGGTCAGCCTGCCAAATGATGAGTTGTGGCGGGTTGCAGGTCAATCGGTCTGCTCCACTGACCGGTTTTGACAATTCTAATTTTTAATTTATTACAATTTTTTTTAAAAAAATCTTTCGAATATAGTTTCAATTTAATGAGAAAATATAGTGATAAAGGTATAAGTATGAGTATAAGCGAGTCAAGCTACTTGTGAGCAGCTCGGTCAAAACTTTATTCGAGTTTGATTTGACCCTTCACTCGAGTCGAGTTCGAGTAGCTCGACCCTTGACTCGAGTTGAGTTCGAGTTTTATTGTTTTTAACTTGATTAGTTTGCGAGCTACTCGAATATTTATATGTTATTTTTTTAATTTAAGGATATTTTTGTCTGTACAAATACAAAATTTAAACACTAAATTATACTACAAACATTATCGAGCTTTTTGACAGCGAACTCACATAACTCGATATTTTCAAGAGTAGAGTTCGAGCTTGAAAAATGAATAATCAAATGAGTTCGAATTGAGATTTCAAAATTTAAATCGAGTCAAGCTCGAGTAATGTGATCCTCGATATTAACTCGATTAGTTTGAACCTAAGTATAAGTATGACTGTTTTATTGTATTTCGGATCTTTTGAATCTATGAATTGAGCATATATTTGGACATATAATTATATATTGAGGATTATTTGAGCATATATTTGGAAAGATAATTTCATATTGAAGGATTATCTGAGCATATATTTGGACAGATAAACTTTTTATAAAATTAAATAAAAATTCTTAGAGATTAATTTATCTGTATTTATATTTGAACTTCTAATAAAATATTTAATAAATTGATTTAAATATCTAAACTAAATTCCTCACATCCTTTAAAATCATTTTTTAACAAAAAAATAATAACAGATATATGTAGAAATATTCTTATTTTTCAGGAATAAATATGTATAAGAATTATATACTAAACAAATTATGAATTTCATGGCTAACTGATATCAGTCTCGTATATGTTCTCTATTCTAAGGGGTGAGACCATGAATCAAGAAGTAGGTTTGTTCAAAATATATATTTCTACAATTAGTTAACAAAGTTCTAGTACTTCGAAAATACAGATTTCAGAAATCATATTTTAAACACATAATACATATATGATGGTCGATTTTAAAGCGTATATCTCGAGTTGAAACAAAAAACCATCTTATTTGATTGTTCTTGAATAAGAAAAATATGTAAAAAGATTGACTCGAAAATGGTTAGTAGTTTGCTTGAGTTTGAACAATGCTTGGACAGAACTATAACTCGATATTATGGCAGTACTTTTATTCGAAAATGTTGCAGAATATCGTCTCCTTTGGAAGCTGGTGAATCTCGAAAATTTATGAAGTGTTTGATGTCGTGTTGTATGACTTTTGTCTTGTTTAAGATATCTATTTATAGGTATCAAAGAGTAAGCTGAAATGTCATCTATTCACGGTCATTTATTTCATTGGAATGCCATTATATTGCTATTATGAGGGTTTTTATAAGTCCATTATATTCAGATGAATATGTTTCTTGGAATTCTTGTGCTTATTGTGCCATCATTTTTAAGTCTTCACATATCTAATATTGTTTATTTTACATCGCTACTTTCTTATGTAGTTCATGTGACGAGAATAAAACAAATGTTACACATATTAAAGATACCTCAAAGATGGAAACTCCGCCAATGACTTGGCAACAGGTAGCATGAATGAACTAATCCATACCTAAATGTGAGACATAAAATGTAAGGCCCGAGATGTTATCAAGTTTATGAGACCCCGAAAAGAAAATATTATTGATGACAATTTTGTAATTAAGTGGAAAAATAATTGATTTAAATTTGATGGCAATTTCGTAATTATTGGGGGCCTAATTGTAAATAGTGAAAAGTTGAGGGACTAAAGTGCAAATATGAAAAATTGAGTGGACACATGTCTTCACCTTGCAACTTAAATGTTAATCTTCATTTCCAATTTCACATTCCCGAGAGAAAATCGAGAAGCTCCATGAATTAATCCTCAACGTTTTCTTACACCATAGAAATTTTATTGTATGACATCCTGTTATCAGAATTTGAATCCGAACGCAGTTCTGTAATCCTTTCGATGCGAGCTACAGCAGGACGTAAGTTTTATTGAGTTCTGTTATCATTTGAAATTATGATATTGGAGAAATTATTATTTGATCATTATTATGTGTTCTGGGAATACTACACATCGTAGAATCGAAGTCAGATCGAAGAACAGATTGATTATGGAATTGTTATGAATTTCTGATTATATGTACTTGAAACCGGACAGATTTAGATTATTGATTGATTACAGATTGTATCGGATATGTGTTATAATTTGTAATTGATATTTGTTGATATGGTATTTACGGGGATATTGAGATTGTACCGTTATGCCGTTGATTTTGAATTAAATTCAGATTGATCAGATTCAGTATTGAATTGAGAATGGACGGTTGATATTATTATTCTCGATATGTCCTTTCAGATTTACAGAGACAATCTTTAGTTCAGAACTTCCGTTTCTTCAGACCGAAACTATAAACGAAAGGTATAAGTCAATGTGGTATTGGGAGATCGACACAAGTATGATATACTTGTGTTTCCCTAAATCACATACTATTTGTTATTATTTGCTTTGATTTGATTTGATATGCTTGTTCTATTAATGTATAGAGAGCATGTGTTAGACGAATATTAGACGAGTGATCTTGTGACAGAAGTACCTGATAGTGGCGGGATCGCCACGGGCACATTGCACGATGTCACAAGATAGTGTATTGGCGATAGTGCCACAGTCTGTGACGGATATGTCAAGACACTGGATGTTTGGTTATATCGACGTGGATAGAATCGGAGTTTCTTCTATTACTGTTGGTCGATATAGGAATACCAACGTCTGGAAACCGGGATCCCTAGACTAGGATTGAGTCTAGTCTGAGTCGTGGAGTCACGAGTATGATTGATAGTTTGATATTAATTATGTTTCAGATTTTGATATATATCTGATATCTGATTCATGCTTTATATTAATTATATGATTGCATGTTTCGTTGATTTATACTGGGATTTATTCTCACCGGAGTTATCCGGCTGTTGTCGTGTTTGTATGTGTGCATGACAACATGTGGGACAGGTTCACGGTCGAGGAGATGAATAGAGATATCGTGATTAGAGTGGAGACTACGGACTTGATCTGAGATAGGGTTGAACACTTGATATTTAGTAGTTGAACCTTAGTATGTAAATGATTGTATATAGTACAAGACTTGTACTTTACTTTTATACTGATATGTATAGTAGAGTGATTCCATTACGTTCCGCATTTGATATTATATTTAAAAAAAAAATTTAGACCCTGTTTATTATAATTGATTAATTATTCACAATGACGATTAAGAACATGATTAGCGTCCGGGTCCCCACATAAAATATTTGATAGATAATACTCATATCAATAAAGTGAATCTTTTTTAGGGATCTCATAACATAAGAACTTCAAATTTAAGTGTGCTTGACTTGGAGCAATTATGAGGTTGATGACACCCAATGAAGTGGTGTGTTTGACTAAAGATATAAGCACACTGTAAATATTCGTGTTGATACAATGTGATTAGTCATCAAATTTGGGGTGTCACAATTGATATCAGAGACTGACCTCTCTTAATACGACATGGTTTAAGGACGAACTAAGTGAAAACTGGTGGGCATGTAACACTCGAAACCAAAGATCCTAGGATAGTACATGATCCACGGTATGAGTGGTTAATACATGAAAGATTAACACTCCATAAATGACTTGGCAACATGCAGCATGAATGAACCGGTCCATACCAGGATGAGAGACATAAAAGATTTGATATATATTATTTATATCAATAAATTGTATTTTTACAGTAGCTCATAACTTAGGAACTCCAAAATTAAGTATGTTATACTTGGAGCAATTATGAGATGAGTGACTCTGAGTGAGTGCGGACTTAAGCATACTATAAAGACTCGTGTTGGTACAATATTGTTAATCATTGAATTTGAGGTGTTACAAATTCGCTTTAAGGATTGCCATCCAAAACGACTCTGCCAAAAATCTCTAAGTTGATTAGAGACCTAAATTATACAATTATTTCTAGAGCGTTGGAAGCAAACAATTGCTCGTATATAAAACATAATGTTTCCTGTGTATATTTATTATATCAGATGTAATTTTTATTCAAGCCATACACTCTACACTAAAATTGACTTCACAATTATCAAAATCTAGCATTCAATTTCGAGGAGCTGCAAATTTATGTGATTATTCAATGGAAAAACGATTGGAATGCTGCCTGTTTTACAATTTAAAATATATCAATTACACAATCAGTAAAACCTATAATTTTTTTAATAAAAGTAACCAGTCAGTATCACACATCTGGCATATTGATCTTGCATGTATAAAATTATTGCCTAATTAATTTAAATATTTCAAAAAAATAAAAATTCCAAATTTTATTGTATAGTTTCATGCAATTATTACATCTTGAGACTCTCTTTATATCCGACCTTGACAATCAAGAAGTTTGATATCTCACTATCAACAAACGTGTAGTTTACGCATGGGAATTATATACTCGTTTGACCTTTTACAACCAACCAACATGCAAATTTATTATGTGAAAATTAAATATTGATTTTTTCTTTTATTAAAAATCCATGTCGTAATCAACTTTATTTATTACTTGAGTATTTTAAAATATTTACATCATAATAGTAAATCTAAATTTAAAATCAAAGTTATTTATTGTATTTGAACGAATAAGTTTGAAGCTATTTATTCTACCGTTTGACATGCGATAGTTAAACTCATGGTCAACGCATTAGCCTACAAACCACGTTAGTCATGCAAACTACACCGGACAAGCTTTGCGTGACAAGCTCGCCGGAAAATATGAACATATGTTGGTAAGAAGAACCAAGCTCTATTGAGTAAATGCTTGCTTACATCACCAACTCTAACATATATTGAGGACTATGTTACAGTGCATTTTTAATCTTAAATAATTATTCTTTGAATTATTGTGGTGAATTTCAAATCTATATATCTAATATAGATTTATTTCAAATAATTCTTCAAATTTTGGTTCTCATATCCAACTGCAATCTACGATTGTTATTTTACTGAAAAAAAAAGATTTTTTTGTTCAAGTATTCTTACCCTCATCTTCATGCATTAATTAACATCCAACCTTAAAGATTATTTATACAACTATTTCACTTATCCCAATCTTCCATCCAAATATTTCATGGCCACACCCTTTTCTCCTTTAGTTTAAGGTGCTTGTCGCCATTGTTCCTTGAGCTGAACAGAAAGAGGTCAAACCTTAATATAAATGAAGAGGGCTAATATGGTATTTTCACATAATATTATATTTGATGTATTTAACACACACCGAAAGTTAAGAAAAAAGAAGAAAAAGAAATATATCTAAAAAAATCCATGGGCCCGAGGATGGGCTAATGACTTATTAATTGAGTTTATTCATATTGAAAGCCCATTAATCTTTACATCCCGGCTCACCAATATGGCCCATACACAAATATATTACTTCATTTTTAATCTCGCGAAAATTGAATTATAAATGAATAAACAAACAAAAAAACAAGAAAATTTAATTTAGTTTAGCTCTTTTTATCTATATATATATATGGTGTGTTTGGTGAGTGTGTTAAATAAGGATAGATAAATAGTCAAACACTTATCTAATGTTTTGTTAAAATTTTAAGATATTTTAATAATCATTTTGACTCGATTTAAGACCCAATTTTGTGGATAACTATTGAATTATTAATCTAACAAATCAAATAGGATAGCATATCAAAACTCAAGAAACTATATTTTTCTTCCCTATGTCTTAATTATAAAATAGAAAGAGATTATTAGAATTAAATTATTAATTAATAAAAATAATGTTTAGTAAGAGTTAAATTAATAATATTATATACAATTATATTAATTATAAAATAGCAAAAAATTATAAGAATTAAATTATTGATTAAATTAATAATATCATTATAATTAATGAGAATAATAAATATATAATAAAAAATAAAATTTACAAATTTTTCAACCTCTATCTGTTGCCCATGGTGAGTTACTGGCAATTCGAGAAGGAGTTAAATTGGTTTAGGAAAAGAATTTTCGACATGTTCTGGTCGTATCTGATTTTGTACTGGCAGTGCAAGCAGTCAATGCCGTACAAGAGGATCTGGGTTATGTTGGAGCATGTGCGTCTGATATCAACATTCTGGTGCAAGCCCCATTTATCTCTGGCATAGTTTATGAGCCTAGTTGTCTAATATAGTTGCCCATAATTTGGCTAAGTTTTCTCTGTCAGTCCCTTCACCCTTTGTTTGGTTGAATGGTGATTTTCCTCATTGGTTGGTCGAGTTTGTAATGAAATATTTATCTTAATATAATTACAAGCTTACCTTTCAAAAAAAATTACCTACTTATTTATTTCTTATTACTATTATTATTTATTTATTATATTTAGATTAGGTAATTATAATGTATATAGTGAGTATACTTTAGTCATTTCATGTTAATACATAAAATTAATCTATAATATTAAAATTACACCAGATAGCATATATTTTTTCTCACCATATTATTTATTCATATATTTCATTTTATAATTTATTTAATTATTAATTATTTATTTATCACATCACACGTAACAAACGGAGTCATATAATTTTAAAAATACCTTTTGATCAATTAATTATCGAGTGTCTGTGAAGAAGTATTACTTTGAGCTCACAATCACGGCACGCGCCACCTCTCCTCCGCCGAGAATACCAATGGACCCGCTAACGCTTCTCCGCGAGTACACAATCCGCAACTCTCTCGACAAAATCGTTCGCGTCAACGATGAATATCGCTTCGGCTCCGACTACTCCTTCCCCGCCACCATCGAGACCGCATACCGCTCCAAGCACGTGCAATCCACCCGCCGCTACACTCTTGAAACCCTAGTTCATTTCATCACCAATCACAACCTCAAACACACCGATTACTTGCAGCACGCACGAGCTCTCCGTATCCCCGCCGTCACGCTCCCTGATCGGAAAACGGTTCTTGATTATCTTACGGGAAAAATCCAATCTTCAGATTCGATTGTCCCCCTTGATTTCCCCAACATTCCTCAAATCCCAGCCTTGAACAATGTGGAACGTAATCTGCAGTATGATTCGAACGAATTGGCGATTCAGGAGGGTTTAACGAGCGAGAAGAGCTTGATTGGGCTGATTAAGGCTAAGGAGAGGCCAATTAAGGATAGGGAGGCAATGCTGGTGTTTAAAACTCGAGATTTTTATAGTGTTTTGGCTTCTGCTATGAAACGAGACGAGGAGAAGCAACGTTTGGAGGCGTTGCAGAGGAAAGATAACATTGTTGCTAAGAATAGAATCGAGAGTAGAGGATTTGGAATGGGGGACGAGGTGACGAAGATGCGTAAGATTGGCGAAGGTGTGCCGATTATTTTGGTCCCAAGTGCATTTTCGACCCTGATTACGATTTATAATGTTAAGGACTTTTTGGAGGATGGAGTGTTTATTCCGTCGGATGATAAGGTTAAGCAGATGAAAGGGGGGAAGCCTGAGTGTGTGACAGTGCAGAAGAAGTTTAGTAGGGATCGGGTGGTGACAGCTTATGAGGTGAGAGATAAGCCATCTGCACTGAAAAGTGAGGATTGGGATCGCGTGGTGGCGGTGTTTGTGCTTGGAAAGGAGTGGCAGTTCAAGGACTGGCCATTTAAGGACCATGTTGAGATCTTTAACAAGAGTAAGTTTTATGTGGTAATTAATATATTTTCGAGCCCGTGTTGGTTAAATTTGAATTTGATGCCAAATTCCACGTGTTATTTTTGTGCTTGAATTGGTTAAATTTGAATTTGATGCCAAATACCACTTGTTAGCTGATTTCCGAGCTTTATGCATTTGTATTTATGTCGGGGTTATGATTAGTTTGCTGTCAATGTATGGGAACATGGAGCATCTAGTCGCACCAAATAATTTCGATGTAATATTTTCAATTGCAAATGAACTCGAGCCTAAATGCTATTTAACTCAGCTTGAATTCCACATATAGCAAAATTGCTTGATATCTGCAGTTTAAATTAGTCCGCTGGAAGGTGTCAGGAATGTTTCTCAGTTTTGTATTTTCTCTTTGTGAGAAAATCAAATAGGTAGTTGGAATAGTCATCTACTGCAGCTCTCTTTTTAAGATGGCGCATGAATGTGGAATACAGCAAAAGCAGGGATTATTATTATTTGGTGTCTTTTAGCTACCATCCCTCAAGAGTTTGGACTATAGTCATGTTTTCTTGTGGACAATGTTGTCACCATCTTGCTGGAGAATACGTTTTAATTTATAATTTTATGCATTTTTGTCATAGTTTGTTCATCTGATGAATGTCAGTAACATGGCATTGGCATAACAAATTGTGATCTGTTCTTGGCTTGATATCATGTTTGATATTCTCTGACCCCGTGAAAGTGAATGCAACAACAATTTGAGTTGCTTGCATAACAGTTGTTGGGTTTTACATTCGCTTTGAGGATGACAGCATAGAATCAGCAAAAACCGTGAAGCAGTGGAATGTTAAGATCATATCGGTCAGTATTCTTGTATTTGGAACACGTTCCAAATATCCAACTATTAGTGATTCCTGCATTCACGTGCATTTTTATTTCTTTAGGCTTTGTTTCTTTTACATACTGTTGGTTCTACTGTGAATATTACTTTATGAGCAGATTAGCAAAAACAAGCGACACCAGGACAGAGCTGCGGCACTTGAGGTGTGGAACAAACTTGAAGAATTTATGCAATCTCGATCCCGTTAGGGTAAGCCAAAGGCTTCTTATGATTGTTTACAATTTGTCTCCTTTTCTCTTTCTGGTGTTGTAAACCTGCTTATCAAGACAATGACTTCATGTTCTATGCATGACCCTTCTGCGTATTATGCTCAGGCCTTAGTTCCCATTTGTTTTTCTTATAGAAAACATTAGCCTATCTTTTCATTTGCTTTCCTGTTCACTTGCAGTTTCCAAGGCGAAACCTGAAGCCGAGAGCCTGCTGTGGCCTGCTGATGCTGGTAATCTTTCGTCTATTGGTTTGTAGAATCCTTGTTGATACAGGTTTGTCTGTGTATACATGATATTTATAGGTTTTTGAGCAACATAACTGTAATAGAAACGTGCACTGAGATATCTTTTTTAATTTCTGGAGGATTTTTATGGATTATTATGCCATTCTGGATTTGCCATCAAGTCTTAAGGACGATTTTTTAATATGCAAAATAGTTAGTCTTTCGCACTTGATTAAGTCATAATGTGGGATAGATATCAATGATCTTTAATTCTTTATTACAAAAAGGAGGCAACACCATACGAAATCATACAGACAGACCCTCTGAAACAGGTCATAAATTGAACAAACAATTAAAGGAATCACTCTCATCCATTTGCTTAGAAGTCTCTAATACGTACGGAAGGCGGATGAGTTTGCGAAGAATCAGGGCAAGTTGAAAGCTGAAACATAAGATGCTAGGAAGACGCAGAAAAATATCATACTAAGTGCCAGCTGTTTTGGTGAAGCTGCACTTGATGAACCATCTCCGGGTGATGGCAACACTTTTGATCCGCCCCCTAGATCACATAGAAGAAATATCTATAATTGGAAGTGAAGCATGAAAATGTTTTAGCCATATATCTACCGAAAAAGGTAACATTTTCTCCTTTTGGAAAACAACGTTTGAGTGCCATGGACCTTGTCGGCAATTCGATTTCACAAGAATTAATGAATCTTAGGATTCACGTGGGAGAAAGAAACTGCTTACCTGAAGGGTTTTTGCTAGGAGAATTTGGTGTGGAAGGAGAGTCGGATGGAGAAGCAGCTGCAAATTTTAAACGAAATTAGATTCAAGTTCTATGGAAAGCTTCACATCTATAAAAATTCATCAAAAAGTTCAGAAAGCAAACATATATTTTTGCAAAATATTGAGATAATTTCTTTCAAAAAGACGATCAATGTTACTGTGTATTTACTTGGTTATCCTTGGGATGCAAATAACCTGTGTCATTTTATCACCCCGGAGCTTAAAATAGCTCCAGTCTCGCTCGATCCGTTATGATTTTGAATTTGAGCTCAATATATTTTGTTCAAGCCTAATTATCGACTCCTGTTGTGCTATATCTGAATCAGGGCTCAGACATTTTTTTTTAAATTCGAGCTCAAATACGAACCAAAACTATATGTTTGAGCTTGGTCGAGTTTGACAATTTCGAATCCGATAATATTCCAAATAACTCAAAAAGCTTGATAACCTACGATGCTTCTCTCACCCCTAGTCTTACCATTGCACTTGCTGACAGAGGGAGTTTGAACGTTGCAAGCCTTAGGCAAGGCAAGAGCCCGAGTTTGATTGATATTCAGTCCCATGTTTGATCCTCCACCATTAAGCACTTGACACAAGCATTGTGGCTCCGACCCAACCACAGTACGAAGCTGCGAGCAGCAGGAAACTGATGGGGTGGACGAGTTGCCGGAGATGAAATTCAGACAAGGTGACATGCTAATGATCACACTGGTACAATCATTCGATTGCGATGCGACATAGGGCCAAAGCATGGTGACAAGAATTATGGCTAATCCCATAGAAACTTTATGGTGTGCCATTTGATTTGGTGATTAAAATATTAGATAGAAATGGAGTTGGAATCAATGATTTTGAAGCTTGGTGTTTAGTCTGAGGATTTTGGTTGTGTTGCTAGGGTTTATATAAATGGGGTCTAGGGTTTTGGTTTATAAGTCAAATTAAAAGTTTGGTGACATGGGTTGCCTACTTCACCGTATTAAGAATATATTCTTGGATTTAAAAGGGTTTTTATTTCTCATAAATAACTTTGTGTATATAGTTTTAACTAAAAATTAGGTGATATGGACACATGGAATAGTTAGTAATATATGGATGACCTACTTTTAAATGTGCTGATTGCTAATCTAATTATTTTAAATTAAATATTTCATCATTATAATTGTTATTGGGTTTGAATAGTAGTAGCAATATGTATAAGATTCATATAATGGTTTTTGTTTTATTTTATAATCATGGCAATGGCTAAAATAGAATTTCTTTGAGATTTTTTTAATGTTTTGTTTTGTTGCATCAACAAAGAGATTTGTATTTTTTATATATATACAATCAGCAAATAAATTGTTGTGCTTTTTGTAATTTAGTGTTAGCTAGCAAAATGTGAAGGGGTTATGTTTTACAGTTTTGATTATGTATAGTCTATTTGGATTCTACATTTAGATTGAAATGGTTTCATTTTGAGCAATCTATTAATTGTCATTTAATTTGTCTATCTTTTGCAGGTTGAAATTATTGGCCTAAAGACACATAATCTTGATGACTTTCCATAGCAAGATATGGTGTCGCCATATCCCAACCAGTTTCTTTCATATTTTGAGAGCTTGTTTATATATAAAGTTGATGGTATCAAAAACTTAATATCATCTTCAATAGCAAAAAATCTTGTTAATCTCAATGCACTTCATATAATCCATTGCAAAGAGATGATTGATGTGATTGAGGATGAGACACATGTACCAGTTAACTCTGTCTTTCCTAATCTGAAATATTTGATTATTATCGGCAATTATAAGTTGAGAATTTTTTGTCAATGGAAGCACAAATTTGAGTTACCATCACTTGTCGATGTTGAAATAGCTTATTGCTCTTTGATAAAAACTTTCACTTTGGGATCTCTAAATACGCCAAAATTACATCGGTTCCGGATAAATTACAAGGACGTTGAAATGAAAGACTTGAATGACGGCATACATAATTTCATAAGTACGTACCACATAAATGGTTATCATATAAACTTCCTTCGGGTTCGATTAAGGCACGCTCGATGGGCTCCTTGAGATTTTAAAGAAAGCCGATGGACGTATGATATATATTGTTTCTAGCAGAAACAATTATTATACTAAATATTTCGGAACTTTCAATTTAATTGATTCTTAAGTTTAATATACATTGCTCCAACCTAAAAACTTATTAATATCGTTATCACAACTTGTCATCAAATCAGTGAATTTTTTTTATTAAAAAAAATCTTATTTATATTCATTAGCTTTTACAGCTCATTTATTTATTTTATCTGTTGAAAACTTGAAATATTAAGATTTTATTTTTTGCATTCATGTTTATGATATGGTTTTTAATGTATTAATTTGTTTGGTGATATGATTAACGTTGGTCAATGTATAGCATAAATGAAAGGATCTAGTTGTAGCCCATCATCCATGCATTTGAGTTTGAGTTGAACTTTATCCTATAGAGTTGAACTTTTGGTGACATATACAATATATATTATAAATACAAAACAAAAAAATAATTTAATATAACAATGGAAATTTTCTAATTCTAACACTATCATAAAAATTATTTTTACAAAACTGACAATTTAAATTGAATTTTTTTCACACTTTTATAATACAAAAATATAGATTATTGATGTTGTTCTTACTTCTTATCATCGTCATCACTGTTACTAATAAATAAATCATTTATTAAAAAATTATGATGATAATACTGATTATTTTTTCTCAAACTGTATTTGATAAATTTCTTCAATCCTAAAGCTTATTAAATTAATGAAGAAGTATATTTGATATATATATTTTTTTCTTTTTAAAAAATCAAGAACTGAGGACATATTCAAGAAGCAATAGGCATAAGCAAATTATTAGTATCTTTATGAATGTGCATTCCAAAAGGTTAGTTAAAATTAGTTGAGCCACAAAAACCACTTCTAGCTAACCAACCTCTTATCCCTAGCACCCTTTTACCCCAAATCCTTAACTATAAAATCCAATCATCAAATCTCATTCTCACAATCAAACCACTAATCAAATCCCAAAAATTTCTAATCACAACACAAACAAAATTACCCTGGTTATCCCAATGGCCTTCCAATTCTTGATCACATTTCTAGCAACAGCAACAATTGCATTGTTTTCAATCTCATCAGGGCAAATCACAAATACTCCATGCACATCTTCAATGATCACATCTTTTATGCCTTGCGTAAACTTCGTGACCAATGGTACCGTTAACTCGACTACCCCGCCTTCTGCTTGTTGCACTTCGATTGTCTCCCTTATGAGTAACGGGAAAGACTGTTTTTGCCAGATCGCGACTGGGAATGTTCCATTCCAAATCCCAGTTAATCAAACTCTTGCGATTTCGCTTCCGCGTGCTTGTAACATGCCTGGTGTGCCTCTTCAATGCAAAGGTCGGAGGATTTTTCTTTCTTTTTTCTTTTTTCTTTTTTAACTTAACCAAGAAACGATTAGTCAATTAAAGTTTGAAATTTACTGAATTTGCAGCCATTGGTGCTCCAGTTCCAGCTCCAAGTATGTTATATATTATGGATTTGTCAACAATTTATTTCATTTTTTAATTATTATGACTTATTATATAGTTTGATATCATATAATGAATTTATATGATTGGCAGGCCCTTTGGCCAATGGTTTAATTACACTTCCACCAAATGGTGCTCCTTCTCCAAGTATCAAAGGTATTAATAATCTTCTCTAGTTGTACAGATTCAAGATCAATAGAAAACAAACTTCATCAAAATAAATTATCTGGCATGCAGGTCCATCCGGTGCTGAGCCACTATCACCAAGATTGGCCCCAGAAGCTGAACCAAGCACCCCGGATTCACCTTCTCCGCCAACGACTACAGGAGGAGCTCCGGCGGGCAACAGGGCAGGAGTGACACCATCAGCTGCTGGCCACTCGTTTACTGCTGCTTCTCCTCTGCTTCTTGTGGCTGTGCTAGGAGCTGTTACATTTAAATACTACTAGTTTATCTAGTATTATGCATAATATTTATACTTGCCATTGTTTGGAAGAAATTAAATTATTCTTGATTGAGTGATTGGATTTGTAATTCTTGTGTGTTGTGGTTAAATAATTAGAATTGTGTTATTTATTTATTTATATATTTTTGGCTTTATTTAGATTGATGTTGAGATTTTATGTGTTAAAGAATTAAAGATGTGTGTTATTACAATCTTTATTACTAATAAAAATTACGATATTTAAAAAATATTAGAAATACGATTTTTTCGTATACAAAATCACGACAATATCTACTTCTTGAGGTGTTCATCGGTCGGTTCAGTTTTACACAAATTTAGTTTAATTTATTTTTATAAATATATAATCTGATATCCAAACCATTTTATCTCTTAAATTTGGTTTTTTACTGAAACAGTTAGGTTATTTCGGTTCGATTAATTCAATTTGGGCATTTATTTAAATTAGTAATTAAAATATATTTTAAAATATATTAAAATATATTACTTTCTTAGTTAATTTTTTGATAAAACATTTAGTATAAAGAATATGAAATAAACAATAATAATCAACTAAAAGTTAACTTAATTCACTAAATATCATTTTATAACATATATAATTTAAATACAAATATTAAAAAAATGTTAATTTAATTAAAATTCATTTTTTTCAATCTGTTCGATTTTGACATTTATAATCCAAATCTAAACTTCGATTTTAATATTTGTATATAAGATAAAAAAAATTTTGATTTGGTTTGGTTTCCTATTTTTTGACTTGAGTTTTATCTTTTCAACAAAAGTTTGACCTACGTCTTATTGATTGAGTGGACTGTTTGCTACAGTTCAGACCCTATAAAAGTTCTCACAAGAGAAGGGTTTTTTTTTTAAAAAAATATTATAAATTAATAAAATAATTGTAAAAATGTGGCAAGTTGTAAAAATTTGTAAAAGTAGTACAATCCGGGACTTACTGTCCCGGATTCAAATTTTTTTTTATTATTTTTTTAAATTTTTTTAAAAAAAAATAAAAGGGATATCGACGATTGATTGTGCAAAACCGTCGCTATTGGCGACTGTTTTAACAAACACCGTCGCTATTGGCGACGGTTTAAACAAAAACCGTCGCTATTTGCGACGGTTTTACAAAACACCGTCGCTAAGGCACGGATTCAAATATTCCGTGACAGTCTGTCACAGATTCTGAGTCCGTGGCAGTAAACCACGGATTCAATATCCGTGACCCATTAACCTGTGACCTTCTTTCTTACCTATTTAAATGCGATGATGCTCTTCATTTTATCACTGAAGCCGAGCAACTTAGGAGCAAAATTATTTCTTTCGATCACTGACCATCGAACATTCTTTCCAGCACCGATCTCCAGCCTTTTCTATTTAATTATTAGCGTAAGTCTTCTGCATTTTTCAGAATATTAAGAGATAACTTTTTTTTGTTTAGTATTTTATATTGTTCATTCATTATACCAGTTTTAAGTTTTAAGTAATAACAATAGTTATAATATTAATTGTATTATTGGAATTATAATACTGTAATTTACAATTTTTGGAATAATAATAATTATACTTAATTTAATTATAATAATTATATTTACGTGATATAATATTATATCTACACTAATTACAATAGTTATATTTAATTTACGTGATATAATNAAATTACGGACTTTATATTTACGTGAAATTTTATGTATAGTATAATTATATATTAAGAAGTAATTTTTAGCTGGGGTTCTGCTGTGTTTAAAGTCCGTAATTTATATACATATTAATAGTTAATATTTGTATATTATAATTGTTTTGATAATTGATGTTGTAGTTTGATAGGATCGGTCTTAACACCAACAGAGATGCTTCAAACACAATATTCTTAATAAGTTGTAATAGCTCGTGTTCTAAGAATATTAACACCGATTAATTAAATGGAGTTTGGTTTTTACACCAAACGAAAAAACTCGAAATAATTCTTTGTGAAAAAAATGAAAATATTAAGCAATGATCAGTTGTAGCTTGTATCAGTTCAGTTATGGTGAGAACTAAACTGATCAAATCAGTTTTAAAACATATGCACTTCAATGATAAAAATAAATAAAAAGACAATATTTGTTTATGGATTTTCGGAGACTTCCAAGACTTATATGTCACCCCTTCTATCTCGCGGGTAGGATTCACTAGAAGACTTTGATTTATATAACACTTTGTATAAATCCACTCAGCTTAGGCCTTACCCTACAGCCTAACCGAACTCCTAGCACATGATAAGACTTAAGACAGCGCCTTTCAGCCCACATCTATTTAACGTTTTTGTGCGAAAACTACAAACACATTGTTTAACGTCTTTGTG
This sequence comes from Primulina huaijiensis, assembly GCF_012295235.1. NCBI lineage: Eukaryota > Viridiplantae > Streptophyta > Magnoliopsida > Lamiales > Gesneriaceae > Primulina > Primulina huaijiensis. The sequence goes on from NC_133307.1 coordinate 673,323, forward strand.
TAAAGACTCACTCAACTGAACTTTAAGCTTAACTCTCTATATATGTGAGTGATTGTGTATCCGTATGTGAGAACTGATCTATGAATACAACACGAAGGCGTTCTCACATACATAGGGATTTGTGCTTCTAATATAAGCTGATATGAGTTAAGTGTGTCCTCTTCTTCTCGAACACATGCTTATATTCTTTGATGGTCTTCATATTGTATTTATAGAGGCAAAGTTAATCGTACATCAAGACTCATCAATTATGTCCGTTGCATTTTGAATTCGTTACTCGAAATTTGTGTATGTACTTTCTGACAGCTATTCTGAAACGTATTGACTTTAAGCTCTGCTGCAACATTCGTTATTGTCTTTTTATCGTACAATTGTTGTTACCCTTGTGCAAAGCTGGAATCTCGCTACGATCAGCGAACTGGTCTTCAACTGGTCATTCGACTAGCCTTGAATTGGTTTGGTGAAATCAGTTGGCTCATCAGCTGGACTAATTTCACTGATTCAGTTGAACTGATCTTGGATATATCAGTTGAACTGGTTCAGTTTTGGGCAAGCAGTTGACACTTTCAGTTTGCGTCTCGATAACTTTAGTTTTGGCTTAAGAACTGATCTGTTCAAAGCCTGGTCAGTTTCAGCTTTCTACACACTTAGGTAAACTTATTAGAGACAAAATAAAAAATTTGTTAACATCAAAATCAATATTGCAAGTATTAAATGTTCCAACATAGTTGTTTTTTAGATAATATATTATTCTTGTTACTAATTATATAATGTATGTACATGTTGGACATGTTGATGTTACTGTTCTTTATCAGCAATGAACAAATATATTTAGTTTTATTACACTCTAGAAGTGTTATATTATACCATATATCAATTCACATTAATTGACATCATTATATTCAATTTATAACTTAATTTTTCCATGACAACATTATTTATTCATAAATTCACAACCACTAAATTAGAACTCTCCAAGACTTCCACCCTATAGCCACCATATGCCAGCTATCTAGTGATGGACTCCGACACCGCCAAGGAATCATGAATTGGAAGTATAATCAACCAAAGGGCAAATGTAAATAGGAAAATTGAACTCATTTTGTTTGTGAGTTAATGAGAAATTTGTGAAGAAGATTGTCTCATATTTATATCCCCGAAAAATATTAATTTCAAGCTTGAAAAAGCACTCATTGGATAAAATCATTATAATTATGATCGTCAACATCTTTGAGCTGATCATTTAATAAAATGTCGTAAATTTTAAGAAATAACAAAAAAATATCCAATTTAAATAATTATTTTAAAAATAATCTCTAAATATTTATACAAAATTAGCAAAAAAAAATACGAGTATATATAATTGTTATGCCTATAAATGATTTCCAAGAATTTAATTATATTTATATTACTAATAGTTGATATTTGGTCTTTTTCACGGTGATTACAAGAAATAGTTAAATAAGTAAAGATGTAGGAAAGTTACAGTATCATACGCTCTCCATTGACGTGATATATAGACGTGCGTAACTTGTTGCTTTTTATTTAAAAAAAAAAAATCAATTGTAAGGACGGAATGACTTGATTTTTTAATTTTTTTAAAAAGGCATGAATCCCTTAATTATTAAAAAATAATAATTAAATTTGCGTGATAGAATGATGAGATATATCACGATCAGTACAAATCATACTAGCGAAATCAACTACCACGCCTTGCTAAATGATTTGTTTTTGATCGAATATTGAAAATTTACTTATATAATTGGTGTATGTTCGGATTGAACATTTGCTTTCGTATCATAATTCTTTGTTGATCTGGATATAAATTTTAAAGTTCATCATTCGTTTGCTTTTATAATTCTTCGAATTATTTTGGTATAAATCTTAAGAGTGATGTATTATTGATTGAAGTATTGAAAAACAAGTAAGCATACATTTTCTTTTGGTGTTCGAGCAAGTAAAATATATTTAATTGTTGGAGCAACTCAATATCAATTTCTTAATCGGCCACCTAGGCCTAGGTGGATTTTATATTATTTTTTTTAAAAAAATAGAAATCAGGTTGCTGATGGGTTCAGGTACACGCTCACAATCGGTCGAAGAAGTAGAATGGCGAACCACAGAAGTTTTGTCAGCAGCGAAGGAGTAAAAATGGCGAAGTCGAAGAATCACACGGCTCACAATCAGCCGTACAAGGCCCACAGAAATGTCATCAAGAAACTCAAACGCCATTGCCATTCATCCACCAAAGGGATGGACCCGAAAGTTCTTGAGGAACCAGAGGTATGCTCAAAAGCACAACACCGCGAACGAGGAAGAGTAGATGATTGATGAAATTGCCATGCCCTCTCCTAACCACCTGGAAATTAGGAAGAGCCGATCAGCCGAAGAGCTAATATGTTGTTTTTTTTTTTTTTTGGATCAAGGTTTTCTTTATTTAGTTGTTGATTCGGGAGTTTATGTTGGATTGTTGTATGAGCCAACATGAGAAAAGAGCCAATAGGAGAAAAGCAGTTCCCTTCGCTTTAATTTGAAAAGAGCTAATTGTCCTTGAAAAGACCCTCAAAATGCAACAAGCTTGGAATTATTTATGAACAAGCTAATAATGATTAATCATATTCAAGTTTCAATACAAGGAATACCAAATAGATACAAGATTTGTACATTTGAATAGCAGATGAAGTTCTTTTTCAACAGACAAAGAAAGAGAACATAAGATCAATCAGACATCAAGATCCTTAAATACTGCAAAATATCCAAATGCCTAAAAAACAGCCCGTTTCGAAATAAAATTATTTCTGGCGGTTATAAGCTTCATGAATCACAATGAGGCCGCGGTTAGCTCCCTCCGTGATTCTCACCAAATAGATACAAAATTTTTACATTTGAATAACAGATGTTCTTTTTCAACCGACAAAGAAAGATAACATAAGATCAATCAAAGATTAAGATCGTTAAATACTGCAAAACACCTGAATGCCTAAAAAACAGCCCATTTCGAAATAAAATTATTTCTGGCAGTTAAAAGCTTCATGAACCACAATGAGGTCCTTAGCTACCTCGGTGATTCTCCCCGATGCGTAAAGAGAGAACATCTATTGATGTACCAAAAAGTAGCAATATCGCTATCCTTTTGTTCTCATAATTGTTATACTCCCTTTTCCACCTTCTGTGTGAATTTTGGTTCTCCCAACTACAGGTTTCCCGGAGAATGCTGATGTCAGACAAGAATCCGAAAGATCTTCATTACTCTGCTGCAATTTTTGAGGAGGATGAATTTTCTGGTTTATGTCCTTTAGAGTTATGTCTCCGTGTACACCACATGGTTTGATGAAGGCAAATGGTTTAACTACCGAAGAGGCTAGTTTAGGAGGTGTACGCATGTATGATTTTCTACCTGTGGTGACAAAGAAAAAATAGGGTAGGTTTGTGTGTATCAAACAAAGGTCCACAAACTTGTCTGGCGGATAATTTCTTAAGTGAACAAATCAAAATCTTTTCTCATTGTTGATCGAGAGGTCTATCATTATGCTAAAAGTCGTAGCTAGCGACAATGGTTCAACGCGGATCTATTAAAAAATCTAGTAAGTAGTTCATACGCCACGTTACAATCGTTTTACCACATAAATAGCGGTAGGAGCCATCATTGTTCAATAATCAAGAACGAGAAGATTTAAATGGGAGGATAATTCCAGGAAAATGAATACCAAAGAAACCATTACCTCTAAAAACAACATTTCCACGAGGGTGAACAGTATGATTTTTGACAGCATTAGCATCATACTCAGGAGAGCTGTTAAAAATATCTGCAGTAATAAATGATAGATGCTTGAATACAACGATGAAATGACAGGAAACTATTGCTAACAATGAAGAAGTAGATGATTGACAATGGTCATCGGTAACAACATTTTCATGTACCTCTAATGTCTATTTGAATATCAGAAGTTCCAGATGCATTGCTGTTAGTTCATATCAAGAAACTAATCACAAACATTATTTTGCCTAAAAGAAAAGTTGACGTTCAAGGAAACGTGCATATCTTCCTTGTTGAAATTCATATCAAGTTGAAGTTCAAGGAAACATACATATCTTCGATGTTGAAGTTCATATTAACGTCGTTAAAGCAATCGGCAATCCAGCCTTCAGATGATGGGTCCAAACACTCGCTACCGGATACCGATGCACATTCTGAATATAAGAGACATCACTCAATATCCAGTTCATCAATTTTGATAATTGTGTATCTCGTTATAAATAAACAAAATATACTTTGCAAGGAACAAACCTGCAAATCCAGCTACCCAATCTGACATCTCTGACATTGCATCCTCGAGAGAATCATGTGTCTCCTAAACATGGAAAAGCAGAAGATTTGGTGTCTTATGTATAAACAGGCAAGTTTGTGATACATAACTAACTGCTAAGCTTAGGAGTTTCAAAAAAGGTCTCTAACATGGTACTTGGGTACAAGGCCACAAGTTCAAAGTCCCTTATGCACAAAACTTCGTATATTTTCACTAAATCTTTGTTGCTTATTTCTAGGTCTTTTTTACTTAATGTGTGATCAACATGCACATGACGTCTTAAATATTAATTCCGACATATTCCTTGATCTTCGACTTACAATTGAAAGTGCATGTTAAGTTGTCAATTATATCCTTTATAGAAATGGTAAACCAATTCGAGGGATTTCTGATACAAATATTCAGTTCGTTCGGACTTGTTTAGTATTGAATTGGGACCAAGACAAAAAAAGCAAATAATAAAACTACAATTTTGGACAGCTCTCATAAGCCTTAGCTTTTGAGAAAATTGGTTTCTAACAGCTCTATAAACCTGATCTTTGAAACAAAAGAGCTTCGACGTGTGATAAATGTGTGAACTGTGAAGAGAAAATGTAGACGAATGCTTTAAATTTTTAAACAAACTTGGTTCAAGTTTTATAATTGTCTTCAACACTATCTCTTGCCAAGTTGGATGAGAAAACTAAACAATAAATTCTATACATTTAAACTCAAAAGGCCATGTGAATGGCATTCTATTTCTTTCCAGTTATTAGGAAGATGAAATAGAACAAAATTTCAAGAGAAGAATATAATTTAGCATCCACCTTGGATCTTAAAAATGCCTCACTGTAAAATGGTGCCTCCAAACCTTCAGATTTGAATTGTAGCATCCGGCGCCTTTTTGCTTGAGAGGAAGGCTCATTGCATTGCTCTAACTCTTTCCCTGTCACTTCTTAAGTTGGTTTAACAAAAATGCGTGTAAGCCGTGTCTATGATATATGGAGTCATTTTGCAAGTTCATTATTCAGATAACGTCAAAAATACGGCTGAGTGGATGCAACTAAGTTAATGGAAAGTAAAAATAAGAAATTAAGTTCGCAGCAAGCAAAGAAATGCCGTTCACAAAAAGGGACAAAACTAGCTAAAAAGTCTAATCTAATAGAGAAATATAACGAGGGATACATCTAAGAAAGGAACATATTATACCACAATCAGCTACTTGGTAAGCTAAATCTCCGCAAGCCTTCAGAGGGGTAGCTTCGTCACTTAACATATAAGAGAGACTTTGTTCATTTTGGCTCACACCATTCAACAAGCATTTTGGTAACTCTGCCAAACATATGGAGAAAAGCTGAACATTATAGCCTACAAACAATATGATTGACTCAAAGCACGTTTAAGACTCACCTATGCTGCTATTTTCTTCAATGCACGTATACTGATCTTGCCAATTCCATATTTCACTGTTGCGAATTCACAAAAAAAAGTTACATTACACCATATGCTTAGACACCAAGAGCCGGTGTAACAAAAATATAACTCCTACAAATCTTAATGCGCTAGTGATAAAATAATCATGCTGTAAACTTAAATAAATCAAGGATAGCAAAGGTCTACATAAGAATGAAAAAATAACTTAAGTTGAGTCCCAAGAACAAGATCCGAAACTATATAAATCCCAGTACGAAAAAAGCTCAAAAAATATTTCCAGAACACTTTAAAATATAAAATAGCAATTGCATTGGTGAGAAAATGATTCAATGAAGTAGGATACACAGCATATCTACACACATCCCTTTGATTTGCTAACCTGATTAAAGCAATTTTTTTTAAAAAAAAATCCCAACAAAGGTAAGCAAAATCGAAATCGAAATCGAAATCGAAATCGAAATCAAAATCAAAATCAAAATCAAAATCAAAATCAAAATCAAGAACAGACATTTCAATTGCAGTTACCCAGTAAAAGTTTTAATCTTTAGAAAATGGGATGCATTGACAGGACTCGCCACCAAAAATACAAAATAAAAAATCAACACATTTAAAAAAAAAACGAAACCAAAAAATCAACCCATTAATAAATAATAAACGCAGCCAAATCAAAGCGAAAAGGCCCATTGAGATTCAGGAAGCTCACTTATCGTTGTTAAAATTCATTTTCTTTCTGGGTCTTGATCCTTCTTCCCTCTGCAATCAAAATGCGAACAAAAGGAAGAGAAATGTAGCCGTTACCGACGCACTAGTATGTATCTCTGTACGTATATCCACAATCACAGTACAGTTACAGACAACCCATAATTTTACTTCACGAATAGATACAAATTATTGTGAAAATCGATATTGTGGTGCAAAGAAGCAGAACATCCCTAGAAATCTGCAAGTAGTGAAGTAGTGGGTTTGCCAGATATTTTGACGGGTCATTGACAGTATCTGGTTGGTGGAAATCGGATCTTTCAACCCGGAAAGCTAGTCTAATTTAACTAATCGAATTATCCTCGTGTACACGGGCACGTTCATATCTCAAGTCCATTTTTTTTATACAAGTATTCTTATTAAAAGTAAAAAATTAAAATCGAAAAATTTAAATTTCTTGATTTATACTAAATTTTCTAGATTTTTTTTACATAAATTGAATTTTCCATAAAAAAAATAGGAGCAAACTAAAGGAAATAAAAAAAATTTGGGGATTTTAAAAACACAAAACTCTTGTGAGACGGTCTCACGGATCAATTTCGTATGTCGAATCTTTTATTTGGGTCATTCATAAAAAATATTACTTTTTATGCTAAGAGTATTACTTTTTATTGTGAATATCGATAGGATTGACCCGTCTCACAGATAATAATTCGTGAGACCGTCTCATAAGAGCTTAATCTTTTAAAAATTATGCCAAAATATTATTTTGACTTTATTATGATTCAAGTAATATCTATAGAATAGATAAACGATAGATTTCTAATTTTTATTAGAAAAATAAATATATAAAAATAAACTTAATTAATTATATATATTAAGTTAAGGAACTGAAATCGACCCATATTAATTATTGGTTCTGGTTATAATTTTTTAGAGACGGTTGTGATTTCAATTAGAGACTATTCTGATGTAAAATATTAATATATATGTAACTGTTGTGAAAAAGTAAAAATTTACGGTAAAAAGTAAAAATCTCAAACTCTCAAAATTATCACACTACACACTTTATAATATTTTTCTCTCAATCTCAATTGTGATTTTCTTCACAAATGAGATATATATTTATAGAAAATTTTTACAAATAATCCAAAAATAAAATACATCATTACCTACATCATCACACACTAATTTTCAATATTCAACACCTAATTTTACCTAATTTTCAACATTCAACATTCACATTTTCAACACAAATATTTTTCACATTTTTAAATAATTTTTCAACACTCCCCCTTGTGATGATGATCATAATGATTGTCTTCATTACGTGTTTTTATACTGCCTCGTTAAAAACCTTACTAGGAAAAACCCATTGAGATAAAAACCATAGTAAGGGAAAAAGAGTGCAGTCACGTAAACTCTCCCTCNTTATCTTCATATAGTATCACAGGCTTCTCGTCGAATGATAATCCGCATGAGATTTGGATATGTTGAGTCATTGATTTTAACCACACACATTCACGGCTTGCTTCATGTAGTGCAATAATCTCGGCATGATTTGATGAAGTTGTTACAAGTGTTTGTTTCTGTGAACGCCAAGAAATTGCAGTGCCTCCACGAGTAAATACATATCCAGTTTGAGAACGTGCTTTGTGTGGATCAGATAAGTATCCAGCATCGGCATAACCAATTATACTTGGATTAGCATCTTTTGAATACAAAAGTCCCAAGTCTGTCGTTCCTCGTAGATAACGGAATATATGTTTAATTCCGTTCCAATGTCTCTTTGTTGGATATGTGCTAAATCTTGCCAATAAATTTACGGCAAAAGATATATCAGGCCTTGTACAATTTGTAAGATACATAAGGGCACCGATAGCACTTAGATATGGTACTTCTGGACCAAGAATATCTTCATCATCTTCACATGGACGGAATGGATCCTTTTCTATGTTTAATGATCTAACAACCATTGGAGTACTTAAAGGATTTGATTTGTCCATATTAAAACGTTTAAGGATCTTTTCTGTATAATTTGTCTGGTGAACAAATATTCCACATTCTTTTTGTTCAATTTGTAAACCCAGACAATACTTGGTTTTTCCAAGATCCTTCATTTCAAATTCTTCTTTCAAGTATGACACAACTTCTTGAATTTCCTTATTTGTTCCAATGATGTTTAAATCATCAACATATACAGCAATAATTACGCATCCGGATGTTGTTTTCTTAATGAAAACACAAGGGCATATTGAATTATTTACATATCCCTTTTTCATCAAGTGATCACTTAGCCTATTATACCACATTCTGCCGGATTGCTTCAACCCATATAATGATCTTAGTAATTTCACAGAATAACATTCTCTGGGTTTTGAACTTTGTGCTTCAGGCATCTTAAATCCTTCAGGGATTTTCATATATATATTACTATCAAGTGATCCATATAAGTAGGCTGTAACAACATCCATAAGACGCATTTCTAAATTTTCAGATACTGCCAAGCTAATCAAATACCGAAACGTAATTGCATCCATCACAGGAGAATACGTTTCTTCATAATCAATTCCAGGCCTTTGAGAAAAACCTTGTGCAACAAGTCGAGCTTTATATCTTACTATTTCATTTTTCTCATTTCGCTTTCGAATAAAAACCCATTTGTATCCAACAGGTTTTACACCTTCAGGTGTAAGGACTATAGGTCCAAAAACATTACGTTTATTTAGCGAATCCAATTCAACCTGGATGGCATCTTTCCATTTTATCCAATCCTGCCGATTTTTACATTCACCAAAAGATTTTGGTTCATGATCTTCATTATCATTTATGATGTCGATTGCCACATTATAAGAAAATATATCATCAATTTCTTCTATATCTTTTCGGTTCCATATTTTTCCAGTATTAATATAATTGATAGAGATTTCATGATTCTCGTCAGTTTGTGGTTCTGACAAAACATTTTCATCATCATGTGTTTCTTCAGGAACATCATTCTCTATTTTGTGATCATTATGTGTTTCTTCAGGAACATCATTCTCTATTTTGTGATCATTGTGTTTCTCTATGAATTTTCTTTTTCGAGGATTTTTATCCTTGGAACCAACTGGCCTTCCACGCTTCAGGCGTTTAATGACATCATGACTATCTTCAATTTGTTTCTTCGGAATTTCAATTCGAGCAGGGGCATTTGCAGCATGTATATATGATTTAGTTACCCCTTTTGTGTCTGCAAATGCATCTGGTATTTGATTTGCTATTCTTTGCAAGTGCACAATTTGCTGTACATCTTTTTCACATTGTTTTGTTCTTGGATCCAGATGTAACAATGATGATACATACCATGTAATTTCTTTTTCGGTATGTTTCTGTTCTCCCCCTAACATTGGGAAGATTTCCTCATTAAAATGACAATCAGCAAAACGTGCTGTGAACACGTCGCCTGTCTGTGGTTCAAGATATCGAATGATCGATGGACTATCATAACCAATATAAATTCCAATCTTTCTTTGAGGTCCCATTTTCTTTCGTTGAGGTGGTGCAATAGGCACATACACCATACATCCAAAAATTCTCAGATGAGAAATGTCTGGTTCTTTACCAAATGCAAGCTGCAATGGGGAGTATTTATGATATGCACTTGGTCTGATGCGAATTAATGAAGCAGCATGTAAAATTGCATGTCCCCATATAGAAATAGGGAGCTTTGTTTTCATAATCATTGGTCTAGCAATCATTTGCAGACGTTTAATCAATGATTCAGCCAATCCATTTTGAGTATGTACATGAGCAACAGGATGCTCAACAATGATTCCCATAGACATACAATAATCATTGAAAGTCTGGGAAGTAAATTCACCAGCATTATCAAGTCTAATTTTCTTGATTGTATAATCGGGAAATTGATTCCTCAATTTTATTATTTGAGCAAGTAATCTTGCAAATGCAACATTTCGAGTTGACAATAAACATACATGTGACCATCTGCTGGAGGCATCAATCAATACCATAAAGTATCTGAATGGTCCACATGGTGGATGGATTGGTCCACAAATATCACCCTGAATACGTTCAAGAAACATTGGTGATTCAGTTTGGATTTTGGCTGGTGATGGTCTTATAATAAGTTTTCCAAGAGAACATGCTTTACATTGAAACTTATTATTCTGAAAGATCTTCTGGTCTTTCAATGGATGACCATGTGTATTTTCTATAATTCTTCGCATCATTGTTGAACCAGGATGTCCTAATCGATCATGCCAATTGGTTAATATTGAAGAATTATCAATTACCATGTTTGATTCAATGGGACGTATATGTGTATAATGCAATCCAGTAGGGAGCATTGGTAGTTTTTCAATCACATATTTCTTTCCTGATTTATATGTGGTAAGACACATATATTTCTCATTCCCTTCATTCATTGTTTGAGTATCATACCCATGGGAATATATATCATTAAAACTCAACAAATTTCTTTTCGATTGTGGTGAATATAAAGCATCATTGATCAAAAATTTTGTACCATTAGGTAACAAAAATTGTGCTTTACCACATCCTTTAATCAAGTCTACAGGACCTGATATTGTATTCACCGTTGTTTTTGTTGGTTTTAGTTCCAAGAAATATCTTTTACCTCGGAGGATAGTGTGCGTTGTACCACTATCGGGTATGCAAACTTCAGCTTTGCTCATAGCATTTTCCATATTTGAACTTCAAAAAATATGCAATGAAAAAAAATTAATGACAATACATATGTAAATATAACACATATCATAATTGTACAATAAAACATTATCATATAAATACATGAAAAATAAATTATTGTACATTTATATTCTATCACTATATTGTTCATTTTCAGAGAAATCATTGAGAAAATCTGCAACATCAATATTGTTCATTCCTATCCCACCAACATATTGATCATTTTCAGAGAAAGCATTCATAAAATCAGCAGCATCAAAATGAGTTGAATCACTCAAACGGTCACTTCGCTCAGTGAAGTTGGTCTCTTTTTCTTTCCCCTTTATCTATTCTTTATAGAGCTTGCAAAGGTGCTCAGGGGCTCGACAAATACGAGACCAATGTCCTGGAGTGCCGCATCTGAAACAAGAACTTTCAAATCTTTTCGAGTGATTTTCATTAACACTCATGTTTTCATGATGCCTTTTCTGTGGGTGGTTCGTGACGCTCTTTTGAGATGAGTTATAAAAATAACTATCTCTATTGTTTTCAAAACCACGGCCTCGACCACGACCACGACCAATTCCACGTCCACGACCACGACCTCGACCACGACCTCGACCACGACCTTGTCTTTGAATTTGATTTTGGTTTCCAAGGTTAAATTCACTTTTACTTACAGCATTTACTTCTGGAAATGCTGATGATCCAGTGGGTCGGGACTGATGATTTCTCATTAGTAGCTCGTTGTTTTTTTCCGCCACAAGAAGACAGGCGATGAGCTCAGAATATCTCGCAAATCCACGCACTCTATATTGTTGCTGTAAAGTTATATTTGATGCGTGAAACGTGGAAAATGTTTTTTCAAGCATTTCCGATTCTGTGACCTCATGTCCACAAAATTTTAACTGCGAGATTATTCGATGCATAGCTGAATTGTAATCGCTGACTTTCTTAAAATCTTGGAATCTTAACATATTCCATTCATCACGGGCGGTCGGAAGTATAACTTCCCTTATATGTTCAAATCTTTCTTTCAATCCTTTCCACAGAGCCATGGGATCTTTTTCGATGAGATATTCACATTTTAAACCTTCATCGAGATGTCGACGCAAAAATATTATAGCTTTTGCTTTTTCTTGTGATGAAGATATACCATTTTCTTTAATGGTCTCGCTTAGACCCAATGACTCAAGATGCATTTCTACATCGAGAGTCCATGGCATATAATTTTTCCCCGTAATGTCGAGTGCAACAAATTCGAGCTTTGTCAAGTTTGACATGGTGGTACTAAAAAAAATTATGATGCATTTTATTAGTTAATGAATATTGCAATACAAAGTAATGGATAAACAACAAATACAAGCATTCGTAAAAATAAAGAAAACACATGAGGAGGATATTCTCCGATAAGTACAAGATTCGTGAGTATTATAACCAAAATAATTAAAAATAACTTTGTGAAAGCCATCTTCTTTTTTCTTCAAAAATTTGATGAAGAATAATTTTAGAGAAGAAAAGAAAGTTGGAGTGATTGAATGTGTTTGTGAGATCATATTTATAGGGCAAAAACTAGCCGTTTTGTTACCGTTTATGACCGTTGGTGTACAAGAAAATAAATATATGTATTTGTATAATTTTATGGTAATAATATGGTGTCTATAATATTAGTAATGTTTTAAATAATTATGTATATCATATCACAATATTATAATGAGGTGTCATAAGATATTTTGTTTAAAAACCTTATAGACTTTTATACTTGTCGTATCCCTTACCGGGAGTGTGGGATGTCGTCTTAACATCCTCCCAGGATTTATAACAAGTTTTTTGAAAAACTTATTTTTATTATTTATAATAACATTATATTATATAGTAAATATATAAACAATAAATAAATAAACAATAAAATAGATATTATTACTTTTGTTACCTTTTTCTTCTGTTTTGGAGCTTGGAAAAATATGGAGGACTTTTAGAGCTTCGTGCTGATAACGTGTTGTGAAAAAGTAAAAATTTACGGTAAAAAGTAAAAATCTCAAACCCTCAAAATTATCACACTACACACTTTATAATATTTTTCTTTCAATCTCAATTGTGATTTTCTTCACAAATGAGAGATCTATTTATAGAAATTTTTTACAAATAATCCAAAAATAAAATACATCATTACCTACATCATCACACACTAATTTTCAATATTCAACACCTAATTTTACCTAATTTTCAACATTCAACATTCACATTTTCAACACAAATATTTTTCACATTTTAAAATAATTTTTCAACAGTAACATCATTCTTATTCGATCGGCAATTGGTATTTATTTTTCGGTATTTACATGTAAATAAATACCAATAAAAAAAAATATTACATGATTCAATTTTATTTTTTAGGTTTAAAAGTTAAAACATATGCACGGTAATTTTGCAACATGTCACAATAAGCTTTTTCGTTTGTTAAAAAATATCAATCGGTCGGATATACGTTACAAATTATATAATAATTATACATAAAATTACAAATTATATAATAATTATACATAAAAATAATTACGATATAATTTGCAATTAAACTCGATATGGTATGAACACGAGAAGTTACATTTAAATGAGATATTACAGTCAATCATACATTTAATTTATTAACGAATATTTACGGAATTAGGTGGTTCAATCAATTTAATTAGATAATTTCTATCTATATTTAGTTGCTATTCTTTAATTTCACATCCACTCTCTTTTAAAATACAACTAAATATTTTTTTTCAAAATAATATCTTAGCATATGATTGACCATTAAAAGTGGAGTGGAGTTCCTATTAATTAAATTAAAGAAAAAATATATATCACTTTAATCATGTGTGCAAATAACAAAAACTTTTGTGAAACGGTTTCACGAGTCAATTTTGTGAGATAATAATCTATTTGAGTCATCCATGAAAAAATGTTAATTTTTATATCAAAAATATTTTTTTTATTGTAAATATAGAGTTCCTATTAAAGAAAAAAATCACTTTAATCATGTGTGCAAATAAAGCTTAATTCGATATTTTATTACACACAAAAATTTTTGTGAGACAGTCCCACGAATCAATTTTGTGAGATAATATTTTATTTGAGTCACTCATGAAAAAATATTAATTTTTATTGTAAATATGGACAGAGTTGACTCATCTCACGAATAAAAATTTGTGAGACCGTATCACAAAAGACTTTACGTTAGAAACACACAATCATATTGTGCCCATACTCAAATTTTAATTTCGCAATATGATTATTTATTAAGCATTATGTTTGCATATAGAAATAATTCATAAATGTTGCAACAATTTCATTGATATAATAATAATATCATTAAAAGATTAAGAATATAATATATGCAAGAGTGTATGATTTAAAAGGGTAAAACCCGTTTTTATATGTCCCAATAAAAATTCATATATCCAAATCGAATCGACAATTAGGTCCCTTTGTCGGGAAAAAGTGTAAGAGAATGTGTACAAAGCCACAAACTTGATTTCTGTAGGGGTCTCTTAATTAACTGAGAAACAAAAATGAATTTTGAATCTTATCGACTAACTTTATGAAAAGGGCCTCACTTTTAATTTTTGAATTGGTGAAAGGACTTCACATAATGGCTATAAAATTTGAATAAATAAAGCCTGCAATGTGGTTGATTTCTTGATAAGTTTGGTCGGCGTTCAAGGGGATGGTTAGTGGAAAATAAAAAAATTTATTATATGGTTCAATGCAAAGGGTCCACCTATTGAAAACCTTGATTAAAAATTAAGGGTTTTCGTTTATAACGAAATTCATGCATTATATATAGAGTTTTGATAATATGTACATCTATCCTGTACATTTATATGAGCACCGATGAGGTGATAGTCACTTATTAATAAGTATCATCCCATTGATACTCACATAAATGTGCACGATAGGTGTTCAACATATCAAAACATATAAATGTGTATATACATACATATATATATGTGTGTGTAATTGAACTACATGGATCAGGTTGAACTTTTCCTTTGTTTTGGTGAAATAGTGTTCGAGTTTTCATAAAACACAAGTGCATCCAGTGGAATTCATCTCAGCCAGATATGATTTACTATTTATTTAATAAGAGACCAACCTCATATTAAATATAAAAATAACCGATATTGTATGTCATATTGCTGGTAGTAACTGTGCAACTCAAATATTTTAAACCGCATCACATCTCAAATACCACAATTCGACTGATCTATCATGTATGTGCAATTATTGCATCCAACAAACATAAATAAATTGGAATGCAAATAATTGGCAAAAAAAAATATACACCGTGATAATAAATTCAACATTATGGAGAAGTGATCAAATAATGTCACATGGAAGAACACCATAATGATTTTATAATCTTTATTCATACTATATTAACCATGTGATGTGAGGCTGTCTCTTGTCCAAAAAAAATTTGGACCTAATATAGTTGGGGAAGTGTAAATACAAGATAGAGTTGGGGAAATACTATATAGTTATATTTCAAAGTGAAATAATTCAATGTATAGGTTCATAAAATATTAAAAAGAAGTAAATGAAAGGTGAAGTGTAGGTAAGTATATATATTTTTTATATAATAAAAAGTATGCATAAAATTTATTCTTTATTTTAAACATGATCAATCGAATATTTAGAAAACATTAAAAAATTAACAAAAATAAAGACGTAAATTGTTTATTTGTGTAATATAATTTTGTTAAAATATTCATACGTAACATAATCATAGTAACTACTTTTGGTATTTTATTGAAATAAATTATAATGAAATTAAAAACTTTAAAATAATATTTGAATAGAAAACAAATGTTTTAATAAAATTATATTACGTAAAATTATATAATTTTAACATTTTATTTTATATTAAAATTTAAGATCCGGGGAGTACTAAAATTTATTTATTTATTTTTGTAAAAACGAGACACGGTGGAATTGGGTGGCGAGCAACATCAATATGAGTAATTAATATTAAATATACATTGATGAACTGTTGCTTTCTTTTTAAGTTATCCCAATTAATGTTAATTAAAGAACATAGTGTCAATAATCATTATTCATTATATGTGTTATTAAATTAAAAAATAGCATATAGCACCCTCTAAAAACTCAAAAAAATATATAAAATTAATGAATTTCGAAAATCCAATGTTTTTGAAAAATCATATGTATATTGAACTTTATCCTTCTTTTACGTGAAAAATATAACATCAAAGACAAATATTAGGCTTTTTTTGAGTATTTTTATAGTACATTTAACACTCATCATTTCGTTAAAAGTTATAGTATGAATGTTAAAAAAGTTATAATATATGATAATGATGCAACTATAATTTTTTAAATCATATTACAGACCAAATGTCATGTGTAGACCACTATATGAATAGGGACAATTATTGTATCTCAATAAATCTTCTTTTGATGATTGAAATCCTTGAAATCTATAATCAAATACATGATTTTGACTTCGATATCAATTATATGATAAGATGTTTATCGCTGCAACTTCAATATTTTAAAACGTATAGTATTCTAAATGTTACGTATATCCCACTCTCTTAATATAAACCATTATTACATTCTAATAAGGTGGATACTTTTTTAAAAAAAGTTAAAATCCAAAATGTTTAGCCTGACAATTATTTGAATATTGGAATTCAACGGCTTTTTGGTGTAGTTGAGGTAGGCCATTGCTAACTTATGGTTGTATATTTACCTGAAGAATCAAAATAAAACAAAACAATTATTACTCAAAAAATATAATAAAAAATTACCTAGATATATTTAACTGAAGAATCAAAATAAAATAAAACAATTATTACTCAAAAAATATAATAAAAAATTACCTAGATAGGATCGATTTTAAAAAAATTAGTCACATGCCATGTGGACCCTAAAGAATAGCTTAAATTTACAAATTTGAAGTGCATCTCCTAAATAATTATAGCGTCGATATAACTTTTAAGTGGTGAGAAATAAATTTTTTTTTTCTTTTCAAAAGGTTAAAAAGAACTATTTCAATTATTTTTCTCGTTATATTTCACTCATAAATGGGAAAATATCACTTAATTTTTTTATTTTTTTGGATTTATATTTGATTAAAGATCGGTTCAAAAATCTTGATTCATTTTTTATGACATGTGAACCTGCAGTATCTCCATTTGGTGAGCACTGGATGAATCTCCGGATTAACGCAATAATCTGCAAATCAAGTTAATCATATAAATCATACTAGGCAAACCAAGTGTGACAAGTTCGCCAAAGAAAGTGTTGGTAGGAGAAATCAAACTATTGATATTATCGCACACATTATTTTTATTTGGAAATTAACAAATTTCTATGGATATCAAGAAAATAACCTCGAAAATAAATGAAAAAATTATAACAAATTATTATGTATGTAGTTAACATGAAGAAAAGCAAACTTTTACGCCCGGCGAAAAAGTCTTGTACCATCCCTTTCTCGTAAAGAACTCAATTTATAATCAAAATTAAGACCCCACAATCTTTTTATTTTTAAATAGAAACTTATGATAAACTTGAACTAGGGGCGGCACATATTTAAAATTCACCACCAATATTTTCTACTCTAGTTTTTGCCCTTTACTTTATAGCCATATAGGTGAATTATGTAGTTTCATGTTTCAACTTAGACATGGTAAAATACGATTATCCAGTAACTCTTTATAGTAACTGTTTCATATTCGTTCTCATTTTACGAAAATAACTTATTCAAATCATCATCTCTAGACCTAAGAAAATACCATTATCCAATGACTCTCTATAGCAACTGTTCCATATTCGTTCTCGTTTTACGAAAATGACTTATTCAAATTATTTATATGAATCTATTATGAGCCATTAGAAACTCTTTTAATTTTGAAATATATATATATGTCATTTATTGCAATTTATTTTTAATAAATGTGATTTAAAGGATTTCTTGGTGTATCATCTAGAAGACAAATAGGATGCATCCGAGTTAGGTTGAGGGTGAAGGCTCTCTCGCTCAATTGAAAGCAAATTTAAACTTTTTCAAATAATTTTTTGAATACATAGTTTTACTTTAAATTTAAGCAAAATTTCAAATAATTTTTTGAATACATATTTTTACCTTAAAAATTTCTAAAAATTTAATTAATGTACGGTCGTACCCCATCCCAGAAAACATTCTCATTTGTTTTTTTTTTCCCTATCCCTTTATTCATAAAATGTCCTGTTAAAAGGGAGGCTTGTCTCTCGAATATGGTTTAATTTGTCAATGGTATTTCTCAATTTAAAAGAAAAGAAAAGAAAATGTATCCATTAATGGGGGTGAAAAAAATATCATTAATCAAAATATATAAAACGATAAATTAAAATGTCTTTTTAAAAAAAGTAGGTTTCTTGTGAGACTGTCTCACGAATCTTTATCTGTGGGACGGGTCAACCCTACCGCTATTCACAATAAAAAGTATTACTCTTAGCATAAAAAGTAATGCTTTTTCATGGATGATCTGTCTCACAAAACATGACTCGTGAGAATGTCTCACACAAGTTTTTGTCTTAATTAATATCGGTTTTATTGTACCATATGTTTATTTATTTTTCTAATTATTATGTGATTAACTTAACATATTGGATACTTATTTTAAAAAACTATGTGACTAACTTCCATATGGGAAATTTACGTTATGAATCTATGGTATATAATTTTTTAAAGACTTAAAAATAATATAATCCAATTCAAAATTTAATTCAATCAACATATTAAATTTACAATGGAAAAGAAGAGGAGTTGAGTAGAGATGTCAATGGGTCCGGGTTTTACCCAGACCCGCAATGGACCCGCCCTGTTTGGGGCAGGTTTGGGTATACTAAATGGGTCATGGGGTGGGTCTCGGGTCCAATTTTTTAGACCCATCTGGGTATGGGGCGGGTCATGGGTTCTATAATACCCGCCCCATATATGTGGATATAAATGATAAATTTGATAAATATTGGGATAATTGTCATATTATGATGGAGGTTGCTACTGTATTGGATCCTAAATATAAGATAAAGCTTGTTGAATTTTATTTTCCCCTAATTTATGAAGAAATATCACAATCTAAAATTGATGAAGTTCGACAAAATTGTTGTGATTTATTGGTAGATTACCAATCCAAGACCAAAAAATCATTGGAAAATAGTGGTGGTTCAGGGATTGATGGGACTTCGTCTGTTTCTAATATTGATGCATCTGATATTAATATTTTAGATATGTATGATAAATTTGTGGCTTCAAGTTCAAGTCAAGCTGCGTCAAAATCCCTAACCGAGTTGGATATATATTTGGAAGAAATTGTCTTGCCACGAACTCAACATTTTGATATTCTTAGTTGGTGGAAGACGAATGTGGTCAAATATCCAAATTTATAGAAAATGACAAAGGATATTTTAGATATTCCTGTGTCAACTGTTGCATCTGAATCTACTTTTGCAATAGTGGAAGAATAGTTGGTCCTCATCGTAGTAGGGTTAATCCAACGACTTTGGAGGCATTGATGTGCTCACGAAGATGGTTGTGAGGTGAGGTGGAAGGTTATTTTGTTATTGTACTTTCATTTTAATTTCGTTACTGTACTTTTTCTCTTTAAATTACATTTTTTTACGGTTTTAAATTACAGTTTTATATTTTCAATGTCCTTTCTCTTTTTAATTTTGTAAGTAATTCTTCAAGTAATTACCAACTTGTCCCACCATTCTTGATGAAGAAGAAGATGATACTGAAGAATGTGTCTGAAATCATGCTTACTCGCTGATTTTATATTGATCTGTTTAAATTCTGTTATGATTTATTTTTGGGGATGTCAAGTCTTTTTTTTTTGAGAGCTAGTAACTCTTTTTTTATGTAATTCATTATGTTATGAAAATAATTTGTTTGTTATTATTAAGTGTGGTCGTAGATATGAATTAGTTTTCTATTGTGTTATATTTAGAGGCTTGTTTGTTTCATAATTCAATCATGTGATAAGAAGATTACTGTTTTCATATAAAAAAAATTCGGGTCTCATGGGTCTGGCGGGTCTACCCGGCCCCATTTCGTATACAGGGTGGGGAGGGTTCGAAGAATATTTAATTGGGGTGGGGCGGGTAATGGATCCGAGTTTTCTTCATGAGGCGGGTCTTGGGTTTAGCCATACCCGTCCCATTGACATCTCTAGAGCTGAGTTCTTTGTTGGAAAATCCTTTTAAAGATGTTAATCAAAGCTGGGAGACTGCAGCCTTTGCACTGTGCACAGTCATGCTTTAGTCATGAGTACACAGCATTTTCTAAACCCAAGAAAGTGAAGACAACTGACATCAAATTACACCGAGTCATGTGTCCGTTTGCAGAATTCCCTATTCAAAGAAATCATAATATATATTTCTTTTTTTAATCCCTAATTCACATTTACATGAAATCACTCGTCTCCTCCAGACACATGCCTCCATTCAAAGCAAAGGAAAAGGGGTGTGTGTATATGTAAAGTTATATACGTACAATACACACACACATGTGGTGCTTTTTTCACTCAGCATAGTTTGAATACTGACGCAGTACCAAACAAAAGCAGAAGCCTGAACGAAGTGCGAATTGCCCTTCAGAGATTGAAGGCGAGAAGGGCGTTTGATGACGGGACGGTGTGAAAAATGGGGTGAAGTAGGTGATTTATTTGTCTGAAGTGCTTTTCATAACAGCAGCAATCAATATTGTAAGTGGGCTTTTGTGATTTGTAAGTTTTAGTCTTTGTTTGCTCAAAATATATGATTTTTTCTTGCCAAGACTTAATCTTTGGATATTTTCTGGAAAGCCCATTTCCCATTTGCTATTTTCATGTTTCGCTTATCTGATTCAGGTCTTTGATGTTTTTGAGAATGTGGGCTCGTGCAATTTTTCTGTTCAATGTGTTGTTAATTTGAATGAACTATGCTGATGATTCATTTTTTCAGTTTAGGTGAAGCTCATTGGCATGAAAGCTAGATTCTTTGTTAAAATTATGTTTCACTTTATATTTGTGTGTTTTCCCTGATCTCTGCAATTTCTATTCAGGGGAGAATAGTTTATTTGCCTTTGTTTACATTTTACTAGATCGCATACAAGTATGTTCTAATATGTTCAATGTAAATCTCTCTTTTTTCCACGAACAAATCACCAAGAGTTAGTGAAAGAGCTGATAAATGATATGCTTATTTTTCACCTCCAGAAAATCTTTAATCAGTGCAATTTTTCTTGCAAGTTTTTTGTGCACTGGCTGATGGTCTCATATGTGTTTTTTTGATTGATTTTGTTTGGTAAATGCAGATAAGGTTTGATTTTGTTTACATATTCTCTCTGTATATCTGTTATTATTTAAACTTCTGAATAATTTTATCCTAAGTTCACGATATTTCTTTTTTTCTCCAAGTAGTTTCGACAGTGTAAGTATATATTTGATCTACTCACTAGCTCTTTTTCTTTGTTTTATTTTCTCTATTATATTTACCTACTTTCATGATAAATCTTACTAAAGCTGTTCCAATATAATTGTTTACTTTTTGGTGCAGGTTTCTCACATATCTTAGCTTCCACGCCATTAAGTTGAGAGTCCATCTTCTATCACCGATCATCATCATAAGAAAGTGTGATGATGTGATTTTTTATTGCAGCTGCTACTTTTCAGGTTATTCCGAATGCCTTGATTTTCTATCAGTGATCATCGTAAAGAAGTGTGTTGATGAGATTTTTTTATGCATCTGACTATCTGTTTGTTTGAGTGACAAAGATCATTGTTAGAAAGCATGGAATGAAAATTTGATGCATTTGGTTGCATTGTGTTCTTTTTGTTCAGGTGCAAGTTAGTTTATACAGTACGGGGAGTGATTTTGATACTGGCCAGATTCATAGGCTTTTCGAGGTCTAAAGAAGTACAATTTTTATCTCTTGTGAGTTATGGAAACTTTATCACAGTCCAAATCCAGGCGCTTATATTCTTGGTGGTGGGACAGCCATATAAGCCCCAAAAACTCGAGATGGCTTCAAGAAAATCTGAAAGGTGGGTAATTCTCTGCATGATATCTATTCAACTTTCTACTACACTTTCTCGATCTTTTGCGATGTTAAAAGATTTTTTATTCAGAAATCTGGATTGTTAGAGTAATGCTTGACTTCATTTTGCATTTTCCATTGATAGACGAGACCACATTCACAATTTGCTTCTCATTAACTAAAATGAAGATTCAAGCTCTTGGTTTCAGAGCTTTCCATTTGCTGATTGGAATAAATTTTATTTATACAATCTCTTGATTTAGTTCTAGAAAGCAGCTGCAAATATATATTTTATTGTCTTCTCATTGTTTTTGATGCTTGTTTCTTTTATGCGATTCTGAACACTTTCGTTCCTTAGCTTTGGGTTATGTCAGTTACTAATCCAAAAATTCTGTGCTTGAACAGACATGGATGCCAAAGTCAAATCCATGATCAAGCTCATTGAAGAAGACGCCGATTCATTTGCGAGAAGGGCTGAAATGTACTACAAGAAAAGGCCGGAGTTGATGAAATTAGTGGAGGAGTTTTACCGAGCCTACCGTGCGTTAGCTGAAAGATATAATCACGCAACTGGGGAACTTCGCCATGCTCATCGAACAATTGCAAAGGCATTTCCTGACCAAGTACCGTTCGAACTTTTTGACGATTCACCTGTGAAATCTTCCGCACGTGAAAGAGATCCTAACACACCTGAAACACAACTTCCCCTGAATTCATTTCCTGAAATTGGTGATTCACTCGAGGATGTATTGGGACTTCATATGGAAGGCTCAGAGGTGGAAGGGAGAAAAAAGGGTTTAAAACAGATATATCAAATGCTCGGTCATAATGAAGCAGTGGCCCAGAGTTCAAAATCTGATGAAGTCCTTGAATTGTCAAATGAAAATTTGGATCTTAAAGATAAAGTCTTTCATGCAACTGAAAGAGCTGGAAAAGCCGAGAGCGAAGTTCAGGACTTGAAGAAAGCTCTTACTGATATTCAAGCCGAAAAAGAAGATGTCCTCCTCCAGTACCAACGGTGTCTCGGAGAGCTATCGAATTTGGAGGAATTGCTCGAAAATGCGCAAAAGGATTCGACGAGATTTGACGAGAAAGCCACCAAAGCCGAACTTGAAGTCCAGACATTGAAGGAAGCACTTATACAGTTAGAGGTGGAAAAAAATGCTGGTTTGATCAAACAGAAGATGTATTTGGAAAATATATCTAACCTGGAATCAAAGTATTCTCGATTCCAAGAAGATATGAAGGGATATGACCAACGAGCAATTCAAGCAGAAAATGAAGCTCAAATTCTGAAAAATGAAATCTCAAAGTTGGAGCTTGAAATGGAAGGAGTTTATGATCGGTACAAGCAGTGTCTTAAAAAAATATCAGATCTGCAGAACGTAATTTCTGCGGCCGAAGATGAAGCCACACTGCTCAAGATACAAGCAGAAAGAGCTGAAAATGAAGTATCTCAGCTAAAGAAGGCTTTGGCTGATCTAAACAAGGAGAAGGAAGAATCGACTCTTCGGTACAAGTGCTGCTTGGAGATAATAGCCAAACTCGAGAAAGATATATCTAGTGCCAAAGAAGATGTTAAACGCCTTAATAACGAAGTCCTGATTGGAACTGAAAAACTCAAAACTGCTGAAGAGAAGTCTAATCTATTGCAGATGTCTAACCAGTCACTGCGAGCCGAGGCAGATAATCTAACGAGGACGATAGCAGTAAAAGATCGAGAGCTTACTGAGAAGCAAGAGGAGTTGGAGAAACTTCAGATGAATTTGCAAGGTGAAAACTCCAGACATGCCCAAATGGAAGCCATTCTCGAGAATTTGCAAAATTTGCATACTCAATCTCAAGATGATCAGAGAAAGCTTGCAATGGAGCTAGAAAACAGGCTGCTGAAAATAAAGGATCTAGAATCATGCAAACTTGGCTTGGAAGAGGAAATTCTGAAGACCGGCGATGAAAATCGTTGTTTGAATGAAATAAACCTGTCATCAAATGTTAGTATGGAGAACATGCAAAATGAGATTGTTAGCTTAAGGGAGATGAAGGAGAGGCTCGAACACGAAGTTTCACATCAAATGAGTCTGAGTGATTCTTTTCAGGAGGAAATTCTACGCTTGAAAGACGAGATCAAAGGCTTGAGTAGGAACTACCAGGCATTAGTTAAACAGGTGGAAGAAACAGGTCTGAACCCGAAAAGTGTCACGACATCGGTCAAGAACTTAAGGGATGAGAACTTGAGGCTAAGACGAATATGTGACGAGGACAGGAATCAAAAAGAAATTCTGTCAATAAAGCTGGATAACATGGAGGAACTTTTGAAGAAAAAAGCATTTGTAGAAAGCTCGCTGTCGGATTTGAATGACAAGCTGGAGGGCTCTCGTTTAATGGAGACAGAATTGCAAGAATCTTGCCAATTTCTCCGTGGTGAAAAAGACACGCTTGTTGCTGAGAAAGCTTCTCTCTTGTCTCAGTTGCAGGCTATAACTGAGAACATGCATGGTTTAATGGAAAAAAATTATGTTCTTGAGATTTCTCTCTCAGCTACAAAAGTTGAACTTGAAGGTCTGAAGGAAAAAGCTAAAGGTCTTGAAGAAATCTGTGAAATGCTGAAGAATGAAAGGTCTAATCTTTTGATGGAAAGGAGCACCCTGGTTTTGAAGTTGGAAAACATAGAGAGAATACTGAAAAGCCTCGAGAAAAGATTTATGGGGTTGGAAGTGAAATATGCTGATCTAGAGAAGGAGAAGGAAGTCACGAATGGAGAAATGAAAGAACTGAAGGTTTCACTGAGTGTCGAGAAGCAAGAACGAACAATCTCCGAGTTCCAAAGTGAGACAAGGTTGGCTAGACTCGAAAACAATATTCATCTCCTGCAAGAAGAAAATGAATGGAAGAAGAAGGAATTTGAAGAGGAACTTGATAAAGCTATGAAAGCCCAGTTTGAGATATTCATATTGCAGAAGTTCGTAAAAGATATGGAAGAGAAAAATAACTCTCTGATTTTTGAGTGTCAAAAGCATGTTGAGGCATCAAAATTAGCGGAAAAGCTTATTTCTGAGCTGGAGAGTGAAAGTCTTGAGCAGCAAGTGGAAACTGAACTACTGATGGAAGAAATAGAAAGTCTAAGATTGGGTATATATCAAGTGTTCAAGGCTTTCGAAGCTGTTCTTGGACCCTCTTCTTCCAATAACAAGGTTGAAAACGAGCAAATATTTGTGCACAATATTCTTGAAAACATCGAGGATATGAAACGATCCATCGCTAAACACGAGGATGATAAGCAGAAACTTTTGGTTGAGAACTCAATTCTGGTTGTTCTTTTAAAGCAGTTGGAATCCATGGGGACACAAATCGAGTCGAAGAAAATGAGCATGGAGCATGAGTTCAAAGTCACAGCTGAGAAGCTTGTTGTGGTCACGAAAGAAAACGACGAACTCCAAGATGCTAACAAGCTATTGAAACTAAGTATGAATGAGGGTAACCAACATGTGGCCATACTCGAGGCTGAATTGGGGAGCCTTTGTGCCAAACAGGGTGATTTGCATAAACTTTACAATATTTTGCAAGAACTGTACTCTCAAATGAATCACGAGAACAAATATTTGCTGAAGAAAATTGCTGATCTTCAGGGAGAGAAAAGTAAGATGGATCAGCATAATGATACGGTACTAGTTGAATTCTTAGCCACTGTCAATCAATGTGATGTTTTAAGGAGCTTTGGGAATCAGAAAATTAAAGAAGTGAAGTTACTCATTGAAGATCTGAACAGACAACACGAATTCAATGATACCTTTGAAAAAGAAAAGAGCACATTGAGAGAGGAGCTTGAGTTGCTGAAGGTGGAAAAGTTGCTTCTCAAAGATTCTGGCCATAGGTTGGAGATGGCGGTGCAAGGATTAAACGAATATAATGCTCTGATGAAGCAGGAACTCTTACGAGGCAAGGAGAGTTTAATTCGAACAGAAGAAAAGCTCGTGGACACACAAATGAAATTTGAAGCTTCCAAAAATTTGAACTCATCATTGTCTAAAATGGTAGATGAGCTGCAGAGTGATGTTCAAAAGTCACATCAGATACAGGAAAATCTTGAAAAGACCGTACTTCAGATTTCCGAGAAGAATTCATCTCAGGAAAAAGAAATTGAGTGTCTTCATATGGTCAACAAAAACTTAGAGTCTGAACTTTTAGTTCACCGTGATAAGAGCAATGAGTTTGAACTATGGAAGGCAGAGGCAGCAACATTTTATATTGATCTTCAAGTATCTTCTATCAATGAAATATTTCTGAAAAATAAGGTCCACGATCTTAATGGAACATGTCAAGATCTTGAGAATGAATGTTCTTCTAAATCGATGGAGATTGAAGAGATGAAAGGGATCATTTCTTTGTTGGAGAGTCAGATAGGCGAATTAAAGTCACAACTTTTTGCATATACTCCAGCTGTTGATTTGCTGAGAGATGATATCACGTTCCTTGAGAATAAGGCACTTCTCCAAACCAAAGGTGAATCAGCCTACAGTCAAAAGGCAGAGGTAATACTCGCTCTTATCAGATACTGATTCATCACAATTGTTTCATTTATCTTTCATGCCCCTTCTGCTTACTACACTGGCTTGTTTTGACTTGTGTGCACTTGAACTTTGTTCATCTTTGCAGTGTTTGGAAACTACTGCTCATTCTGGTATAAGTATATCTGGAGAATTTCCTGAAGCTCAGTATTCCCCAGTTCCTGAGGGAATATTATGTCTGCAAAGCCTGCAGATGAGAATTAAAGCAGTTGGAAAGTTAATGGAACAAACAAACAAGCCCATCTCTAGGTGGAGATCTAACTCGGATACCAATCTTGAGCCAGCAATGGGCGAGATTGAGGAGTCAAAACGACATCATAGCTTGGGTCGAGACAAACATGAGCACACAAGAAAGAAAGGGTATGCAGGAAATGAGCTTAGTGATACTCCCAAGTTGCAGAAAATACGAACCAAAACCTCTGACATTCGTAATGGGATGCTAGTGAAAGATATTCCTCTAGACCAAGTCAAGAGAGGTAATGTCGGAGCTTCAGATCAAATGCTCGAGTTGTGGGAGACGGCTGAGGATAGAAACAGAGGCCAAACAATTGGTGAATCTTTGAGGTTGTCATTCAAAATGACAGAAAAGGATATTGTTTACGATCAGTTTGATGATGTAAATCGGAATTCACAGCCTCCATCAACCGATTCAGACATGGAGAAAGAGCTAGGCATGGATATGTTGGAGGTGTCAACGAAAATGAGTGAGCTCAGTCGAGAAGCAAACAGCAGAAGGATTCTAGAGAGACTTTCCTCTGATGCACAGAAGCTGGAGTGTCTCCACACGACAGTTAAAAGCTTGATAAGGAAATTGGAGACTAGTCAAACGAGTAGAAATGTAAAGAATGTTGATTTCGAAACTGTGCATGATCAACTAATGGAAGCTGAAGAAACCGTTGTACATCTGGCGGATTTGAACGGAAAACTTGTCGAGACTATACAAGAGACACGGTCTCCCAGCGGACGAACTTCCCCTCAGCTGAAAGAGGCTGCCAGAATGCGGAGAAAGAAAGTGACAGAACAGGCACGGAAAGGGTCAGAAAGTATTGGCAGGTTGCAGCTTGAGCTTCAAAAAATTCAGTACATCTTGTTGAAATTGGATGAAGAGAAGACAAACAAAGGGAGAAACAAGTTCTTTCATAACAAAACGATTATTCTGAGGGATTTTATATACAACGGGAAGAAAAACAGCGGAAAGCGTAAGAAGAATCCGTTCTGTGGATGTCTAAGGCCATCATCTGGTAGGAATCAAAGGAGCCCTTAAATTTAAACTTGGCTATTTGGCTTGACTTGCAGTTTGTTCCTTGCATTATGTTGATAGGTTCATCTTTTATATTTAGTTGGACAAGACTTATTCCTTAGTGTTGAGGAACAAGGATTAGATTGATGTACTTGTAGAAGATGCTTTGATCTATCTTTTAGAACTTTGAAATTTGTGTTTCCTTTGCTATTTACCTGCAGAAGCACATGAATGCATGCTCCTCTCACGCCTGGATTTTCGGGTTTGCGATGTGAAAGTTACAACTTACAAATTATGATATTTAGTTTAAAGTCAAGCTGGGTGTATATATCCAATTGTATGATGATGTTCTTTAATCAAAATCAATCAAACTTTCCTTTAATATTTGATGTAAAATATTATACTACTATCAACACAAATTACAGCCTCATCATGCAATGAAAATTTCTAAATGTAATTACTTCTCAATCCTCCCTTAAAAACAAAATGAAGTCGCAAACTGAGTCATAAACAATTAAATTAACCAAGAAATCAAAAATAAAATTACATACAAAGAGCTCCAAAACAATGGTCCCTCATTACAAAATCAAACCAAGAGCGTAAAAAAATTTCACCCCAAACAGCATTATACAAGTTCTCTCTCTTAATCTTTGCAGCAACCCAGATGGTTTCTGGTTCACATTTCTCACCCCCCAAGAAACTAGCTAGAATCTTGCTCCTTGAACCTGCAGTCATAACAATAAACGTAAACATTATTGAATAATTTTTTCTATCAAGATCTTGAATTCGAACGAGGAATATAAACATGGATACTATTACTTACGTCGAATCCCATGAGGGATCTGCAGTAGTTCGTGTTAGTAAGCACAGTGCTAGTAGAACCGCACTCGCTATCCTTGAGTGAAACTGTTGATCTATCAAGCTTGACAGACCATGGATAGTGATAATTCTGAGCATTTGAACCGAGGTTAGACGATGATCGTTGCATCCTAACCGCCCTTGGAACGTTTCTCCCTTCCAGTGAAGGCTTCCGCCTACTCAAAGGCTTCTCGAACGGCTCAATGGGCCGTTGCTTGGGGGCGCTATGTGACCGCGCTTTAGCCTTGGAAGATTCGGTGTAGGCCATGTAGTTGGGGTAAAAGGGATACTCATTGTAAAGGGAATCTGCATATTCTGATCTGGCATAGGAAAATGGGATTGTGGGGTGTTCAAGTTTAGACATGGCTGAGTTGAAGCATTGAGGGCTGCTTTGTGCCGTGCAGTAAGAGCATTCTTCAAAGTGGTTGCTGCACGTTCGTGGGGTTATATCAGTTAAAGCTGATGGCGACTGCGAAATCTGTTGATGATCGTGTTTAACCGATGATGCACGGTGAATGGAGATTCGGTGTTCGGTTTTTTCGGTTTGTGGTTGGCTCGAATAGCTGTTTCTTGGTTTTGCAACTGGCTTGTAGTTGCCAAGATCCATTTCCACAATCTTGATGTTCTCTTCTAGCCCTCTGTCAAAATCCTACATGAACATAAGGATTGTTTTTGAGTATGCAAGATAAACCAAAACTCTGAATTTTGAAAAGCATTAAATAATGAATACACACTTGAGATGAATTGGTGAAGTTGTACTCTTGTGTAGATCTTCTGTGATTAAATTGCTTTTGGTTGATGTTTTTGGAATCTTCGGCGAAAAGCATTCTTCGAACTCGAGCTCGAGCTTGTGCATTGACTAGTGCCTGCATGCACCGAAGCGTTGCATTCGCCTGTTTCCTGACCAAATGCCCTCGAACCAATGCCTGCAGCTTCACTAATCCTTTCAATGCATTTAGAGCTTTTCTTGCCTTCAAAAAGAAATATAAAACCAATGTTAAACACACAAGAACAACTAAAAAGAATTAATTTTTATATAAATTTTTTAAAATTTAAATTTGACAGCTTTTCAACTAATCAAAGCAGTGGAGCTAATTTTATTATATTTTAAAAGAAAATTTTATTTATGTTTCTTTTTTAAACGTTATTATTATTAACATAAAACTTTGGAAAACAGCTAGTTTCGATTTACAAGAACTGCATACCAAATATGAGCGAAAAACGGACTGAATCGTCACGGCAGCAGCCTCCTCAACTGCACTGCTCACCCTCTCGGAGGAGGCAGCGGTCAGCTGAATCATGGCCGCGGCCGCCTTAGCCGCCGCCACTGCCGCATCCGCGGCAGCCGCAGTAGCCACGGCCACTGCCAAGACATGCTTCTTAGCATCATCCTCCAAGTGATGATCCATCACATGAGGAGTGAACGCAATGTTCTCCAGAGAGTTCGAGTCGTGCCGCCCCGGCGCGGTGGCGGAGGAGCGGCGGAAGCTCCACCGCCGCTTCTCCCTCGGCGTTGTGGGCTGCGGGATAGTTAAGGGAGTGGAGGGATGCTGCTCGTTGACGTTGAAAACCGAAAAATTCTGGTGATCGCTGCCATTTTTGATGTCTTTTTCCTTCCTATCTTTCTTTCCTGTCAAGAAATTTCTTAGCCATTTTCCAGTTCTTCCCATATCTCCTTTCTCTGTGAATCTTTTCCTGAGAGAAATCTAAAGAACGTGTAATATTTCTGCAACTTCCCCACCTCTATATATATATATAATTCTTTATCATTAATTGCACTATTTTATTATTGTATATGACAACTAATTTACTGTACTTTTACCTCTTTCTTTGCTGTGTGATTCTGAAATCATTTGTCATTCTAATAATATAGAATCATGGAGTTTTAGATTTTTCTTTTTTTGGAAAAAATTAAAAAATCATCTTGTATATAAATATTGTCCTAGAAATGTCCCATACAAATCAGCACTTCGATGAAATGAATCCGGACAAGATGAACAATTAAAAGACCAAAAATATATACAGACCAACTTATACAGCTAATTCGATCTAAATTTTTTCTTATCTATTGTCCCATATTTTTTTATGTATTATTTATATCTGAAAATAATATTTTTATCATATTCTTAAATTTTTTAAACCTCAGGTTTTCTTGTATATTTCTTGTCAATTTGGATATTGAAGATGGTTATATTTTTAATCAAATACTTGAAAATTAGTTCTAGATAAATTTATTGACTTTTTTTTTTGTGGATTTTCATATTCAAATGATATCACACAATTTGTGTTAGATGTAAATTCTTTATTTAATTTATTATAACATAAAATAAAATAGAGAATATTGTAAAGCCTTTATGGAGAGACCATACATATTTTACATGAATAATGTGAAGGCAAATAATAATAATTTTTTTTAAAAAAATTAGGAATTAAGGAATTAATCGTGGCAGTGACAAAACCTTTTCAGAAGATAATATTTTTCAGTCGTCCATTTTTGACTATTGGAATTGCTTGAATTCGACAAAACTGAAAAAGGAAGAGAGTTCCCTTTGGGGATGATATTAGAAAAAACTAAAGGATTGAATAAATATTTGATGAGAGGAACATAAAAAGCATGTGAAATTGCTAGGGTTCAAGAAACTTGTCTAATCTTTATCTCAGTATGTTTCTTGTGAGACGTTCTCACGAATCTTTATCTGTGAGACGGGTTAACCCTACCGATATTCACAATAAAAAATAATAGTTTTAACATAAAAATTAATATTTTTTATAGACGATACAAATAAGAGATTCATATCACAAAATACAACCCGTGATACCGTCTCACACAAATTTTTGCCTCTTTCCCAATACTAATTTAGATTCCTCACGACCCTTAATTTATTTTTCTTTCTCCATGAGAGGTAAATTTATAGGTTTTGTTTATAGTTATCTTAATATTTAAGATAATATAATTTTTTTATTTTGAGATAATAATACTTATTTAACGTATTATAAAATTATTTGTTTGAAAAAAATAATTTTTCCTATGGGGAAGGGGTAAGATTATGGGGGTGGATTTAAATATGACAAATTTTCCCATGAGTTTGGAAATCTTCACAGAAAACCCGAAAGAGTAGATCTCTTGTGAGACGGTCTCACGAATTTTTATTTGTGAGACGGGTCAACCCTATCGATATTCACAATAAAAAAATAATATTCTTAGCATAAAAAGTAATACTTTTTCATGATAACCCAAATAAGATATCCGTATCACAAAATACGACCCGTAAGATCGTTTCACAAAAAATGATCCGTAAAACCGTCCCATACAAATTTTTGACAACCCAAAAAGGGAAAGAGATATCCAATTTTTTCGAGTAAAAAATCCTCGAAATAATTTAGAGCCCGCTCCATTGCCCGCCGTAGGAGATCACATGGGAGAGATCCTTCCCTAGTAATTGACAACTTTAATAGTTTTCAACTAAAATCGAACATGATCCAAGACATGTCAAGTGCCCACCTATCCTTACATTTGTATTTATTGTTGCTCCTTGACGATGATATACGTTCATTTATGTGGATACATTAAATAAGGGATCCACAAAAATTAATTATTATCAATAAAATTTCTTTATAAATAAATATAACCAACTAAATAATTTTAAAGTAAAAAATGTATATTTTATAATAGTTACCTTTAAAAAAAAAATCGCTTGAGTTTGTGTGTGTGTGTGTAAGAGTGTATATTTACATGAGTAGGTATCTTGTGAGACGGTCTCACGAATTTTTATCTGTGAGACAGGTCAACCCTACCGATATTCACAATAAAAAGTAATACTCTTAGCATAAAAAGTAATACTTTTCCATGGATGACCTAAATAAGAGGTCCGTCTCACAAAATACGACTTGTGAAACCGTCTCACACAAATTTTTGCCTATTTACATTAAGTAATGCGTCTCAGAATAATGTTTTAAGTGAGAGATAAAAAAATAATACAAGAAATAAATAAAGTTCAATTTAACCAGAATCGTGGTAGTTATTAGTTGCATTCTTGGTTGAAATTTTTTCCACATTTTTATTATTTAATCGGCAATGAAATATATATAATTGACTTTGCATAATTAAATTATTCTTCATATATATTATATTATGATATATAACAGTGGAATTTGATTATCATTACCAATAAAATAATTTATTTGCATGTGGATTTGGGAATATTGGTTGATTAATTGTATCATTATCGTTTTCAATCTTCTTCTCTTGTTGGATTTATTTAATTCAAAATATTATTTAAATTGTTAAGTTGCACATGGTTTGCTACACTTGATTAGAATGTATATCTTGTCTTTGTGTACCTTTTTGCTGTCAAATTTTACGTGATTAAGATGCTGAACAACAACTAAGTAAAGCTGGCAATACATAAATTAGTCGATAATATCGTTTTGAGTATGATACACTAATAATTGGAAAAAATTTGTAGTTTTGGTATTGTATATTTATTTTTTTGCGATTCTTTCTTTGAGTAAGTTTTTTGTGAGACGGTCTCACGAATATTTATCTGTGAGACGGATCAACTCTACCGATATTCACAAATTGATTCAATTAAGATATTCATCTCACAAATATTTATATTTATTATAAAATTTTGGTAACGTTGAATCTTTACCAAGTCAACATCTTTCTTTTGTTTCTGTTTGGTCCTGAAAATTGATTTGACATGTCGATAGAGGGTGAGCATAAATAATGTGACAACGATGTTGAATGTTTCTTCAAGATATTTTAAAAAATTATCAAAATTCAAAATATTTAATTAGATTTTTAAAAATATCAACGAGCATATAGAATAATGGGACGGTTCCAAACATATATAAAATAAAATATGAGGACCAAAAATGGAATCGAAATGTTTAAAAATTATTCATGAAAATTATTAATTGAAACATTTAATTTATATATACTTATTTATTGTTTGATGTTTATCGTGCTACATTTTGTTGGCTTAACAATTGCTTGTAGTATTTAAACTAATATTTCGTTTTTTTTTAATTATTGGTTACTATCAACAAATTAGTATTGTTAGTAAACTAAAATTGAAAAAAAAAATAAAAATCAATGAATTAAAATTGTGAATGTTTTGATAACAAGATCAAAAATGAAAAACATGCAAATGACGCTGTCATAATATAATTTTCATTAAAGGCACGATGAATTTGAATCTTGAAATATTTAATAAAAAAATAGAAAAACTAAAACAAAATTAAATAGATGTTTCATTGAACTTAAGAAATAATTCTAATGATTTGACTCCATGTTGAAGCTTATTCCAACATTTTTTTGGGGTCATTTGCTAAATTAAAGAGCTTGCTTCCAATTTTGAGTAAAGCCCATTACCAGTGGCCCATAGATGTATGATCTGAAATTTCAAATTTTAAATTCATTTTTTCCTTTTCTTTTCTTTCTTTTTTTGCAAGTATATGTGCAGTGGCGGAGCCAGGAATACGACTCTATTCGAGCTAGAATTTTAAACTCTAAAATTCTTTAATATTTTAAATTGATCTACCCGAACTAATATCAAATTTATCCAAACTTATACAAAAATTTACAAATAAATTTTTTTAAAAAAATCAGGACCATATCCAGGGTGGCAAGGATTGTGGCTCCGCCACTGTATATGTGTATTATCATTTTTTTTATTATTATGATGGAGCCTTAATCGTTATTAGTTTATTCTTTGGAGTATTTTTGTGTGTTACGAATGTCATTATCTCAGACTCTGCCTAAAATTTCATTTTCAAGAAAATAAAGGAAAACCGTAGATAAAGAGAAGCGTGAGTGGGAAAGGGGAGCTAGAAAAAAAACTCGTTTAGAAGCATGCGCACTAAATAAACTCCGAACTAATCTAGTAGCATACAAACTATATTAATTAAGTAAATTATATTGAGCAAACATTATGTGTTCATATACAAAATGTTTGTATATATAATAAAAAAAAATTACTAAAATAATTGGTTTCACGTTTTCTTATTTAAAAGTGTGTGGCCAAAAGGCTATTTCATATTAAAATGAAATTTTTTTTATTAGATGTTGTCTTTTATGGATAAATAATTTATAGAATAATTATTTTTCAAATTGATCCCTTTGCATCCACTTATTTTTGATGAAGTTTGAAGTTATTTTGAAAGCCTACGTCAGGAGATAGAGAGAGATTTTCAAAACGTGTTTCACTCCAAAATTAATATTAAGTTTAATTACGGAAGGACAGGGCTTGAATAGGATTATTTAGTTTACTCTCTTATAAGTTAACTTTGATACAAAATACGATTGCGTCGGATTAATTTTTATTTATTATTTTTTTATATCAAATTTTATGGTTGAGTTGTTATCTCAATATAATTATTCTGGAATACATATTTTCCTTGTGTTAGATTTATTAGGTTTTGATGATTTAACAAATTTGTTATTCCGTAAATAACTCAGTGAGTTTTGATGATTTAACAAACTGAGACAAACTAAGCTGATAATGAGCTAAACCGAACATGATCTAAACTAAAAGTATTAAATACAAAATTCGTTTGAAGCTTAACTGATATCCAGGATATGAATATTAATTAGATTAAAAGATACTTGGGTAAATGAATAAATATTCTTGGAAGAATCGGTTAGACTACTCAGAGTTATAAAGCTGAATTATTGGATAAAGTCTTCCGTACCAACAATATCTGAATTGTCAGAAATCCGTGAGCATTAGCTACATTGTACAAATTGTCAGAAGGAACATTGACGTGAAAAAAATGAGATTAACGACTATCATATTTGGAATATATATAATATTTAATTTTACTGACAGTTGTATCCAAGTTTATAAATAAATGAATTTGTAAATCAGTTAGGCTATCTGAAATCATCACATAAGTTCAAATATTCAAACTTTCAATAGTCCAACTGCTTTCAAGACTTATTAGCACATACTTAAGTATTATATAATATAATTGAAGATGAATTTGTGCTTAATATTTTCATTTCGAAATACTTATAAGCTGAGAGTTAGTGTATCGTTCAGTGTTGTTCAAGTAAGTAAGCTAGATTATGAGTTTCAATTAAGCAGTGATAAAACCTTACTGAATCGGGTTGTTACAAAAGTTGTAATCTCCAAAGTTTTCCATTGAACATCATTCCCACGAAGAAGAAGATGTGGCGTAGGAGTTATTCAAATATCCGAACATCCATAAATATCTTTGTGTTATTTACATTTCAATCAGACTACTCTTGATAACCCAACTATTTTTCTTACTTAGTCATTTTTGAGTGTTTAATATATCACTTTAGCTTCATTCCACGCAAAACTTATCCGATTAACCAACGGCTATTGATTTGGCGACAATTACTAAATTCAATGTTGTTATCCCAACCGAATTTTTAACAAGTTATTGTGATAATGAATGAGTGACACCTTATCGGTGCTCACATAGGTGTGCACGATATGAGAGTAAATGAGATTGTCTCATTGTTCAATTTTCTGAGACGACTATCCAACCGACTCATTTTATGAAAAAATATTATTTTTATGTTAAAAATATTATTTTTTTTATAAATATGAATAATTTAACTCGTTTAACGAATATAAAACCGTTATTAATTAAGTGAGGCCTATGTGATTAACTGACTCGATTATCTATTAATACTCCTCACAATTACAAAAGAATCCTTTTGTTTTCATTTAACAAAACTTAACATAAAACCTATTTAAGTAAATGTAAATCTTATTTTTCTGAATTTCCAAAAAAACCAAAGTGTTTTAGGATTTAAATCTTTTATTTATTTAGTATCTTAAAATACCATGTCAAAGGAAAAACACGTGGCAGTCAATGATTGGTAAAGTGCTCATGATAAATTGGAAAAATGAATAAAATAATGGCAACTCTACCCCTAACCCCCAACAACTTTCATTACACCATGTGACTCCGCTCTACTACAAACGTCCACCGTCACTCTAATTTAATACTCCATTTGAAATTTTCCAAGTGCCAAATCAACTTTAAAACTTCATCCTCATCAGAAAAAAAATTTGCACTTGTTTCCAGTTTCTTGATCATGGCTACGGTTCACTACGCTGCTTTTCTTGCGATTTTGCTAGCTTTCCAGTTCTCTGCTACCACTGCGGTCTTTAATCCATTCCGGCCACCTTTCTTTGGTTTGTATCTCTACAATTTTCAGTCATCTTTTTCATGAAAATAATGCTCCATAACTTTTGAGAGAGACCATTTTTGCTACTCTTTGATGAAATCAATTCGGTTAAATTATGAATTTGTCGAGGGTTATTCGAATTTAGTCTATACGCGCGTGCAC
The DNA here is from genome assembly GCF_012295235.1 of Primulina huaijiensis. Taxonomy (NCBI): domain Eukaryota; kingdom Viridiplantae; phylum Streptophyta; class Magnoliopsida; order Lamiales; family Gesneriaceae; genus Primulina; species Primulina huaijiensis. The sequence continues at coordinate 710,500 of NC_133307.1, forward strand.
ACACATACATATATATATATATATACACATACATGTTTGTGTGCATGCATCAATCTGGGAGTGGCTTCAGTTCAATTCAGTTGGAATTAATATATGTGATTCTTGGAATGAAACTGTGAAATTTTTTTGATATCTAATATCACTACAGTACTGTTTATAAATGTTTTTGCTCTTTTGGACAATAGGCAATGCATGCGAAGAAAATTTATGTGGGAAAGGAAACTGCACGGTTTCTAAAAATGGCACGTTTGGGTACGAGTGTGCATGCGAGAGGGGATGGAGGCAAGCTCGTTCTGAAGACGACGACGACTTAAAATTCTTGCCTTGTGTGATTCCCAATTGTAAGTTCTCTCAATTCTTTGATTTTTTTTAGAACAGTATTTTCCCATTCTCGTTTTTTTTAGATCCATTTTCTATATTTTGATGAAAAGTTCTCTCAATTCTTTGATTTTTTTTAGAACAGTATTTTTCCCATTCTCTGTTTTTTTTAGATCCATTTTCTATATTTTGATGAAAAATTATGGAATGATTGAAGGTTATTAGAGATATTTTCTGTGTAACATATTATTCTTGTTCCCCTTAGGCTTAAGGCTTGATATAGATGCTCGATTTGAGAACCAATGCTGCGGATAGTTTGTACTCGTAAAGATTACCGTTATATCAGCATCGCCGATCAATATTAGATTAAATTAAATCATATGAACACGAAGAAATCCAAATCATCTTTTTCGTCAAGATTAAAAAGTGTGCAAATCGATGATTTATGTTTTAGATTGTCAATGTTTTACGCCAGATCAAATTAAGTTGGTAGAGCATCTTGATAATCTATAAAAGTCAATTGCTTAAGGGTTTATGTTTACTCCACTGGTTTCTTGTAGAAATTATTGATCCAATGTTGACAAATATTTAATAAAAATATTATCTTAATTTCAAGACTGATATACAATTCTGTTCTATAGGTACACTCAACTACACCTGTGCAAATATTCCATCCCCAGTGCATAACAAAAGCAAGGAAGCTAATATATCTATTTTCGATCGTAAGTAAACTCTCAAACTTCACTACAAGTTCATATCATCATTGTAGATTTATATGCTTAAGATGCGTTTTTCTTGCTTATAGCTTGCTTCTGGACTGATTGTGGAGGTGGTACTTGCAACAAGACCTCTCCGTTCACGTTCGCTTGCGAATGTGAAGAGGGTTACTATAATCTGCTCAATTCCACAGCATTTCCATGCTACAAACAATGTAAGAACATCACAAAAAACAATTGTTACAGAGCTTAGGAAGTAGTAAGAAGCGACTAAATCTGGCACTGGTTATGGTAGAAAGTGAGGATAAGTGTGCGAACAACGTGTGCCATGGAGTCCAACTTGTGAAGTTTCGCGAGCCTAAGCTTAAGTTCAACTAAAAGATTAAGATTGAACTCGTGCTTAGATTCACAGAGCCCGAACTAAAGAGAGTCCGCCTCAAACGCAGCTTGGAATCACAAGTTTTCTTGAATTGAGATGTTCATAAGCTCAGATCACTCACACACACACACACATATTATTATCATTATTATTATTATTATTATTATTATTATTATTAAATTATAAAAAAGAGTTACAAGTTTGTGAGCTGACTCACAAGGTTTTGAACAGCTAAAAGTTGAACTTGAGTTTGAGCTTGCCACAAGCTTGAACTTGCCGGCATAACATTGAAGTTCGATCCAGCTTGTGTTGAGCTGGCTAGACAAGCTCACGAAGCGGTTCGATCGATTTACTCCTCTAGTATGGACTCAGGCATTCGGCAATAGCAATGATTAGTTTAGGCTACAATTAAATAAAAAGACCTAAAATCGATCTCGACTTGTGATATTAGGTTCGATTGGAGGGAACTGTCAAAATCTTGGACTCAGCTTTAAGAACACATCATCAAGCACTTCTCCAACAACTAATCTGGACGAACAGGGTACAAGTCATGGTGAGACCCTTGAAATATTTTCTTCAATTTATTAGTATTTTCCCTCATGTCAATCTTTTTCGGTTGGTAACAGCTGCTAAGTTAAACACGAGAGTTGATTTTACTTGGTCAATTACCATGGTGGCAAGCTTGGCTCTGGTTTTGAGGAAACATATTTAGGATACAGAGTTGCATTCTATGTACATTTAACCGTTGAGACATGAGATACGGTTCGTGTTATATTTCAGTGGGTGTTATGGTTTCTTTGTACAATAATAGAATGGATAGTTTATACTGCAGGCAGTCACTTGTAATATAGACAACATTATTCTTTCAGACTTCAGTTGCATGTTTTAGCTGTTGCATTTGTTTCCTGCGTCTACCATAAAGATTTTTCTAATAAATTTCACACCCTTTTCTACATGTTTCTAACCAAATCATTGGGTGGCAGCAATTGAAGATTATGTTAAAACTGAATATAAAAAATATGGATAGACTGTAAGAGGCTAGTATGCACACGTAGCCGACTCCAATGAAATGAAGGGACCATAAAAACTAACTGGACAAAGTTAATAAGAATGAAATAAATATTTCTTAACAACTGGGACATAAATTTCAAATAAAAACGCTAGAGAGGATTAGTAAAGTACAGCCGATTAGCTATACCATAAAACACTAGCCATAGGGTGGCAAACTGGTCCATACTCCATAGTCTTGGTTTTATTATGACTGCCGGCATTAGTTTCTCAATTTCTATCGACCATTAGCTAATAAAGTCGGTACCAAATAAAGATATAAAAATTTCTAGACAGTAAAAGCAGACCGAGCATATTGATCTGTATAATGTTATCGTTTACAGGATTATCCTGAGAATATTCCTGAATTTCTTATACCAATGAAACAAAATTTCCAGGGCACCAACTTCAGATTGACATCAATATTCAATTAACTTACCCCAAAAATGTAAAGAGTGAAAGATATATCCAAAACTAAGAGGTTTTATTTATTACTCATGAATTTAGTCCGTTCAAAATCATCACCGTATGTCGTATATAACTTAACAAGAACAAAAGACCTCATATTTCCTCAGAAACTTTATTAGAAAAGACTCTGCTTTACCCGAACCATTCGAACTATAGTCTCCGGAACCTTGAGCTGGAAGGAGCAGAAAATGCACCAGAGTTATTAGAAACATCAATCCTCAACTCTACAACTTAAAAATCAAGACTCAATTTCCTTCATCGGTTCCAAAAAGCTTCATACGCGACAATGGCGTCCTCAAATAACCTTCCACCTCAAATTTCTTAGGCGAAAGCTCACGATACTTGGCAAACTCCTCCCTGGCCTCTAAATTCTTATCCATCAAACTAAAAATCATCCCTTTACAAAAATAAGGCCGAAAATCATTTGGATCCTCTTTCAAAATCTCATCGTAAGTTAGCAACGCCTTATCCACATTCTTTTGCAAGAACTGCATTTGCGCCATTATCAACTTCACATCCCTAGCTTTCTTCGCCTTGTTCTCCGTCTCAGCAAAGCTCAATGCGTCCTCCAATCTCCGCATCACCGCATCCCCTTCTCCCGACTTATCCATCAACAATGCGTTTTCGAACAAAGCCTCGTAAGACAATGGGTCTTTTGTCAAAACCTCCTCGAGGGCATCGCGGGCTTCTTGAATTTTCCCCAGTTCGTTCAAAACTCTAGCCATCAGGAACTTCCATTCAAGACTTTCAGGCTGAGCGGAGGATAGTTGTCTTAAAATAGCTAAACCCTCCTCATCCTCGCCGGCTTCCAGTTTCTGCTGGAGGAGTGTTTTCAACGCGTCAATGGCTTCCGAATTGGATTCCAACAACTGGGCTAGAGGAGAATTCGAAGAAGGACCTTCCTTTCCTTCATTCGTTCCTTCCTCCCCATAACCCGCTTCATCAAGATGCTCTTCAGTTACACTCACCGGCGGCGACAAAATATCGGCTTTGGCATGCAACCAAGGAAAGCTACCCCAGGCGGCAGCGGCGAAGATAACTGATGCGGCGGCGCTTTTGAGGCTGAAAATGGAGGACTTGGGAGGATCAGACGGGGGTACGGGACCACTGCAACTGGCTTTAACCGTGAATTTCTTCGTCGTAGCGTGTGAAAGAAGGTTGCGAGGCGAATGAAAATAGGTGGCAATAGACGAATATTGAAGCTTAGGGGGCAATGGATTGGGACGAAGGAAGATAGAATCCATGTTCACAGAAGTTCTGAGTAATGTTAGGGTTTCGTTCTCAATATCTGAATCTTCAATATGGGAAGCAGCTGAGCAGGGGAAGGTAGATTTTAGAAGGCGACCATTTCACCAACTATTTCACCAAACATACTTTGATTCAAATATAAAATTAAGACAATATGTCAATAAATAATGGTTGAAACAAATAAAATTATTAATTTTAGTCTTTTTCCCTTAAAATTATATAATTAAATGGTTAATATCTTTATTGAATTTGTATAATTACATTGTTAATTGTATACGGAGAATTTTTGTAATCATGTAATTGTAAAAATTCAACAATAATATTTATAATTTAATTACTGTTGTGAAAAAGTAAAAATTTGCGATAAAAAGTAAAAATCTCAAACTCTCAAAATTATCACACTACACACTTTATAATATTTTTCTCTCAACTCAATTGTGATTTTCTTCACAAATGAGAGATCTATTTATAGAAATTTTTTTACAAATAATCCAAAAATAAATTATATCATTACCTTCATCATCACACACAAATTTCAATATTCAACACCTAATTTTCCCTAATTTTCAACATTCAAATATTCAACATTCAATATTAAAATATTAATTTTCAACACTCCCCCTTGTGATGATGATCATAATGATTGTTTTCATTACGTGTTTTTATACTGCCTCGTTAAAAACCTTAATAGGAAAAACCCATTGGGATAAAAACCATAGTAAGGGAAAAAGAGTGCAGTCACGTAAACTCCCCCTCATGTTGACACGAACAATTCTTCACAAATTTCGTAGATTGCGCATCCCAATATTATATATGTGCTTTCTGAATATTGTCGTAGGAAGTGCCTTTGTGAAGAGATCTGATGAGTTTTCACTTGATTGAATGTGACGAACATCAATACATTTATTCTTCTCAAGCTCCTTGGTGAATGCGAAGAACTTAGGAGGAATATGTTTAGTTCTGTCGCTTTTTATGTATCCTTCTTTCATTTGAGCAACACATGCAGCATTATCTTCATATAGTATCACAGGCTTCTCGTCGAATGATAATCCGCATGAGATTTGGATATGTTGAGTCATTGATTTTAACCACACACATTCACGGCTTGCTTCATGTAGTGCAATAATCTCNGCATCTTTTGAATACAAAAGTCCCAAGTCTGTCGTTCCTCGTAGATAACGGAATATATGTTTAATTCTGTTCCAGTGTCTCTTTGTTGGATATGTGCTAAATCTTGCCAATAAATTTACGGCAAAAGATATATCAGGCCTTGTACAATTTGTAAGATACATAAAGGCACCAATCGCACTTAAATATGGTACTTCTGGACCAAGAATATCTTCATCATCTTCACATGGACGGAATGGATCATTTTCTATGTTTAATGATCTAACAACCATTGGAGTACTCAGAGGATTTGATTTATCCATATTAAAACGTTTAAGGATATTTTCCGTATAATTTTTCTGGTGAACAAATATTCCACATTCTTTTTGTTCTATTTATAAACCCAGACAATACTTGGTTTTTCCAAGATCCTTCATTTCAAATTCTTTCGTCAAGTATGAAACAACTTCTTGAATTTCCTTATTTGTTCCAATGATGTTTAAATCATCAACATATACAGCAATAATTACGCATCCGGATGTTGTTTTCTTAATGAAAACACAAGGGCATATTGAATTATTTACAAATCCCTTTTTCATCAAGTGATCACTTAGCCTATTATACCACATTCGGCCAGATTGTTTTAACCCATATAATAATCTTTGTAATTTCACAGAATAACATTATCTGGGTTTTGAACTTTGTGCTTCAGGCATCTTAAATCTTTCAGGGATTTTCATATATATATT
>NC_133307.1:716648-734170 GCF_012295235.1 Primulina huaijiensis
CAATTCAACCTGGATGGAATTTTTCCATTTTATCCAATCCTGCCAATTTTTACATTCACCAAAAGATCTTGGTTCATGATCTTCATTATCATTTATGATGTCAATTGCCACATTATAAGAAAATATATCATCAATTTCTTCTATATCTTTTCGGTTCCATATTTTTCCAGTATTAATATAATTGATAGAGATTTCATGATTCTCGTCAGTTTGTGGTTCTGACAGAATATTTTCATCATCATGTGTTTCTTCAGGAACGACATTCTCTATTTTGTGATCATCATGTGTTTTTTCAGGAACATCATTCTCTATTTTGTGATCATTATGTTTCTCTATGAATTTTCTTTTTCGAGGATTTTTATCCTTGGAACCGACTGGCCTTCTACGCTTCAGGCGTTTTACGACATCATGACTTTGCTCGATTTGTTTCTTTGGAATTTCAATTCGAGCAGGAGCATTTACAGCATGTATATATGATTTAGTTACCATTTTTGCATCTGTAAATGCATCTGGTATTTGATTTGCTATTCTTTGCAAGTGCACAATTTGCTGTACATCTTTTTCACATTGTTGTGTTCTTGGATCCAGATGTAACAATGATGATACATACCATGTAATTTCTTTTTCGGTATGTTTCTTGTCTCCCCCCAACATTGGGAAGATTTTCTCATTAAAATGACAATCAGCAAAACGTGCTGTGAACACGTCGCCTGTTTGAGGTTCAAGATATCGAATGATTGATGGACTATCATAACCGATATAAATTCCAATATTTCTTTGAGGTCCCATTTTCTTTCGTTGCGGTGGTGCAATAGGCACATACACCATACATCCAAAAATTCTCAGATGAGAAATGTCTGGTTTTTTACCAAATTCAAGCTGCAATGGGGAGTATTTATGATATGCACTTGGTCTGATGCGAATTAATGCAGCAGCATGTAAAATTGCATGTCCCCATATAGAAATAAGGAGCTTTGTTTTCATAATCATTGGTCTAGCAATCATTTGCAGACGTTTAATCAATGATTCAGCCAATCCATTCTATGTATGTACATGAGCAACATGATTCTCAACAATGATTCCCATAGACATACAATAATCGTTGAAAGTCTGAGAAGTAAATTCACCAGCATTATCAAGTCTAATTTTCTTGATTGTATAATCGGGAAATTGATTCCTCAATTTTATTATTTGAGCAAGTAATCTTGCAAATGCAACATTTCGAGTTGACAATAAACATACATGTGACCATCTGCTGGAGGCATCAATCAATACCATAAAGTATCTGAATGGTCCACATGGTGGATGGATTGGTCCACAAATATCACCCTGAATACGTTCAAGAAACATTGGTGATTCAGTTTGGATTTTGGCTGGTGATGATCTTATAATAAGTTTTCCAAGAGAACATGCTTTACATTGAAACTTATTATTCTGAAAGATCTCGATGATTTCTTGATTATTTTTATCCGTGATATTTTGATTTATTCGAAGAATATGAGAACCAGGATGTCCTAATCGATCATGCCAATTGGTTAATATTGAAGAATTATCAANATCCTTATCGACGATAGGTGTTTCGAATTTAATTGAAGATTGTTGTTTGTCTGGAATAGCATTTGACACAAACAGTAGACCATTGCGACTTGCTACGATTCAAATGGAACCAGATTTGATTGTTCGCATTAAAAAAGCACAGAACAATGATCAGAATGTTCAGAAGTCGATTGAGATGGTCAGATCCGGACATCATTCAGAGTATAAGGTACATGATCATGTTTTATATGTGAATAACCGTCTTGTTGTGCCAGATATTTTAGATTTGAAAAACCAGATATTTTCAGAAGCGCACTGTAGTCGGTTAAGTATTCATCCTGGTGGCAGAAAGATGTACAACGATCTAAAGATACAGTTTTGGTGGAAACAGATGAAATCAGATATTGCAGAATTTGTATCTAAGTGTTTGAATTACCAACAGGTGAAGGCCGGGAGAAATAAACCCGGAGGTTTACTTCGGAGTTTATCTATTCCTGAATGGAAATGGGATCACATTTCCATGGACTTTGTTACGAAGTTTTCACGATCATCCCGGGGTTGTGATGCGATTTGGGTTGTGATATACAGATTGACCAAATCAGCATGTTTTATTCCATACAGAATGACGTATCGATATGATCCGATGGCAGAGATATATGTCAGAGAGATAGTCAGATTGCATGGTGTGCTGAAGTCGATCACATCAGATCGTGATCCACGATTCACTTCATACTTTTGACATAGTCTGCAGCAGGCTTTAGGTACGACATTGCACCTGAGTACTGCTTACCATCCCCAGATAGACGGAAAGTCAGAGCGGACTATCCAGACCTTAGAGGATATGCTAAGGGCTGTTGATATGAATCCAAGTACGAATAAAAAGCAAACACGATTAAAATTGAATCGCGCCCTCAATTTAAAAACGAACACGGAATTCGTTGTTGTGTCCCGATCTTTTGAATCACGTATGGTGTGATTTTCACCCCTAAACTACGAGGTTTAGTAATAAAGAATCACGATGAAAACAATCGAAATTTAGAACGAACCTTCAAAGAACCAGTCAATGACAATCCGCACAAGACGATCGCCAAACGCCACAAAGTTAAAAACTTTGATAACTTTGATTTTTTTGTTTACAAAGCAACAAGCCTTGAAAGTTGAGAGAAAAGTTCTCAAAAGTTTTTGATATTCAATGAATAATGATCTGAAAAATGTCCCAAAATTCGTCCAAGATATATACATAATCAAGATATGAAATCTAGTTGCCAAAATAATTAAAACACTAACTTAGGAAAAAAAATCTGAGCCGCGCGCATATGCGCGCCCCGACTCGAGCATATGCGCGCCCCGACTCGAGCATACGCGCTCAAGTCTCTGCCCATGTCGCTCATATGCGCGCCCTGATCTGGCGCATATGCGCGAAGCCCCCTGTTAAAGTCTTCGGTGTCCAGTACTTCTCGCGCATATGCGCGCCCCTTCGCGACGCATGTGCGCGAGCTCGCGCATATGCGCGCCCTGTCTTCGCGCATGTGCGCGAGATCTTCTGTCCAGATTTGCGCTCCGTTTTGCATGGATGCTTGAATAATGTTCACATGATCCCATTGCATCACGAACCTTTCATCACTCTGTATCTCGCTTGTCACTCCGCCTTCTTTGCTCATAAACCCATTCAATGCTTCTTTGAACCTCTTCAGACGTCCTCTCGTGATTGGTCCATTCGGCAACTCTAAAGGGTCCCATGCTTTGCACGCCTTCATCGGGCCTACCATGATCGCATCATCCTCCCCTTCTTGAAAAGGATTTGTCCTCAAGTCTTTGCTACCTACACACAAATTAAACAAGTTAGTAATAACAATGATTATATGACTAACATGCTTACCTTTACACTAAAGTTTGTAGGTGCTATCATCGGTTCGCTCCAACCGCACTTGAAATCTCAGCTCCACGGTTGCCCTTTCTATGTATTCACCTATTACTACGGCCGATAAATAACACATGACACCAAATAATAGCAATAGGATATCATTAAGTCTCACAAAAATCAGATTTCTCCCCTTCTTAGCCCTAGTTAGCAAGACAACAAATCCCATACACATGTACGACATTAGCTCACTAGGAATAAGACGCAGTTCATACACGATATAAAAATCTAGCCGACATGGCAATTTCTTATAAGCAATGCATGTTTCAAAATCCCACTCACTATGCCTCTTCATATGCAACCAACATATATAATAATGCACGTTATCAAACATAAAACCACCACAAGTAAAATAATAACCATGCAAGTAGGACACACTAAATGTACTATGCACGCAATCATTTAACTCATCACAAGAATTTAAGTCTAATGCACGTGAACTCTTGTAGCAAACAAATACCACTAACTTAATAACTCGTGGAAAATCAAAGTTCATAATAGGTAAATGCATTTCATCAATAGTCTCAAATCCAGAACAATCAAAAAATAAGTATGAATTGACACACAGTCCCTTAACCATCAAATTCGTAACTCTCTCTACAACTTTTTGAAAGCAAAACAACACAAAATTAAGGTAAGGACGCAAATCATACCTCTCAGTCGTTGTAGTGGTAACTACCCTTACCTCATGGTGATTGCTCTTAACTTCATATGTGTCGTCCCATTGCATTCTCACACCGTCAACTTTTGCTCGCCTCCTCATCATGACACTACGAGAATCCTGCAAAGAAGAATTAACACCGCTCGGGAGTGAACCGGCTATATCTTCACAATATGGATAAACCACTTTGCACAAATGTACAGGAAATGGTTTATGCAAGAATAAACAACTCTCAACCTCGCTCTTTTCACTCTTTTGGGCCTTCAAATTATTTTTCTTTTCTTTTTCTTTTTCTTTGACCTCTTTTTCTCTCTCTTTTTTCTATTCTATGGTCATCTCACTTTTTTGTTCACTCTTTCTTTCGACCATATCTCTTTCTTTTTCTAAGGCCATCTCACTTTTTTGAACACTCTATTTTTCTGCCTCATCTCTTTTCTTTTTTTTCAAATGGTCCTCCAACACTTGCTTTGGGGACAACGGAAGTAATACAATGGATTCCTTCTTCAATACAAATGAATACCTATTCTTGTTCCCATCATGTGTCACTCGCCTATCATATCACCACGGCCTACCCAACAAGATATGACAAGCATGCATTGGTACCACATCACACAAGACCTCATCCACATATTTCCCTATAGAAAAAGGCACTAGCACTTGTTTGTTAACCTTCACTTCCGCACAATCATTCAACCATTGAAGCCTATATGGTTGAGGGTGCTTTAATGTAGGCAACCCCAATTTCTCCACCATTTCAACACTTGCCACCAAAGTTGGCTCCATGGGTAAAATATACATGCTCTTTGATTTCCTTTTTATGCTGCACAAGTGAGACTTTTTCTATTTTTTTCTTGGCTCTTACTATTGGCTTTGTGTAATTTTCACCTAGAATCTCTGCGAAGTGATGCAGACATCAAAAGTTTGAGCAGATTTCATTTCTTTCTCATTCATGTAAATTGGGTTGTCATCATCAAGTTGTGTTATGATATTCTATCCGTGTGGGAGAACCATTGTTGAGAAACGACCAGATTCAAAGTGGGGATGGCATGACTGCTGCTTTGTGTATCATATAGTAGTTATAACAGGCGCTGTAATCTTTTGAATTGCTTAGTCAAAATTTGTCCATTACTTATGGTTGACACTTGACAGAAAATCAATTCTGGACCAGTTGAAAGCTTCCTTGATCAAACTCAGCTTCAGAGGCATATATATGGGAGTGAAGACAACAGTGTTCTCAACCTTTTACGTCATGTACGGAACTCACCAGAATCTGAGTTGATTGGATCTGGCTTGTATAAATCTACAGATAACGTGCCTAATGCAACAAATCAACCTCTTCTTATTAACCTGCCAACTCAAGCAGCAACATTTGAGGGTATGTCTGGTCAACCTAATCAAGAAAGTTTTCCTGATGCTGAGCATTTGACCCAGCTGTCGCAATCCCAATCATGGCCAGGGAGATCTTGTGTGGATGATTACTCTATTCCTATCTGCAATACAAATGATAGAGAGCATTGGTAGTTTTTCAATCACATATTTCTTTCCTGATTTATATGTGGTAAGACACATATATTTCTCATTCCCTTCATTCATTGTTTGAGTATCATACCCATGTGAATATATATCATTAAAACTCAACAATTTTTTTTCGATTGTGGTGAATACAAAGCATCATTGATCAAAAATTTTGTACCATTAGGTAACAAAAATTGTGCTTTACCACATCCTTTAATCAAGTCTACAGGACATGATATTGTATTCATCATTGTTTTTGTTGGTTTTAGTTCCAAGAATATCTTTTATCTCGGAGGATAGTGTGCGTTGTACCACTATCGGGTATGCAAACTTCAGCTTGGTTCATAGCATTTTCCATATTTGAACTTCAAAAAAATATGCAATGAAATAAAATTACTAACAATACATTTATAAAAATAAAATACAATACAATACATATTTAAAAATATAACACACTATAAAATATTATTATATGAATACAAGAAAAATAAATTATTGTACATTTATATTCCACCAGTATATTGTTCATTTTCAGATAAATCATTAAGAAAATCTGCAGCATCAATATTTTTCATTTCTATCCCACCAACATATTGATCATTTCCAGAGAAATCATTCAGAAAATCAACAGCATCAAAATGAGTTGAATTACTCAAACGGTCACTGCGTTCAGTGAAGTTGGTCTCTTTTTCTTTCCCCTTTATCGATTCTTTATAGAGCTTGCAAAGGTGCTAGGGGGCTCGACAAATACGAGACCAATGTCCTGGAGTGCCGCATCTGAAACAAGAACTTTCAAATCTTTTCGAGTGATTTTCATTAACATTCATGTTCTCTTGATGCCTTTTCAGTGGGTGGTTCTTGACTCCCTTTTGAGATGAGTTATAAAAATAACTATCTCGATTGTTTTCAAAACAACGGCCTCGACCACGACCACGACCAATTCCACGTCCACGTCCACGACCTCGATCTCGACCAAAACTTTGGCTTTGAATTTGATTTTGGTTTCCAGGTTTAAATTCATTTTTACTTACAACATTTACTTCTGGAAATGCTGTTGATCCAGTGGGTCGGGACTGGTGATTTCTCATTAATAGCTCGTTGTTCTTTTCCGCCACAAGAAGACAGGCGATGAGTTCAGAATATCTCGCAAATCCACGCAATCTATATTGTTGCTGTAGAGTTATATTTGATGTATAAAACGTGGAAAATGTTTTTTCAAGCATTTCTGATTCTGTAACCTCACGCCCACAAAATTTTAATTGCGAGATTATTCGATACATCGCCGAATTGTAATCACTTACTTTCTTAAAATCTTGGAATCTCAACATATTCCATTCATCACGGGTGGTCGGAAGTATAAGTTCTCTTATATGTTCAAATATTTCTTTTAATCCTTTCCACAGAGCCATGAGATCTTTTTCGATGAGATATTCACATTTCAAACCTTCATCAAGATGTCTGCGCAAAAATATTATAGCTTTTGTGTTTTTCTTGTGATGAAGATATACCATTTTCTTTAATAGTCTCGCTTAGACCCAATGACTCAAGATGCATTTCTACATCGAGAGTCCATTGCATATAATTTTTCCCCATAATGTCGAGTGCAATGAATTCGAGCTTTGTCAAGTTAGCCATGGTGGCACTAAAAAGAATTATGATGCATTATATTAGTTAATGAATATTGCAATACAAAGTAATGGATAAACAACAAGTACAAGCATTCGTAAAAATAAAGAAAACACAAGAGCAGGATATTCTCCGATAAATACAAGACTCGTGAGTATGATAACCAAAGTAATTAAAAATAACTTTGTGAAAGCCATATTCTTTTTTCTTCAAAAATTTGATGAAGAATAATTTTAGAGAAGAAGAGAAAGTTGGAGTGATTGAATATGTTTGTGAGATCATATTTATAGGGCAAAAACTAGCCGTTTTGTTACCGTTTATGACCGTTGGTGTACAAGAAAATAAATGTATGTATTTGTATAATTTTATGGTAATAATATGGTGTATATAATATTAGTAATGTTTTAAATAATTATGTATATCATATCACAATATTATAATCATGAGGTGTTATAAGATATTTTGTTTAAAAACCTTATAGACTTTTATACTTGTCGTATCCCTTACCGGGAGTGTGGGATGTCGTCGTAACATCCTCCCAGGATTTATAATAAGTTTTTGAAAAATTTATTTTATTATAACATTATATTATATATTAAGTATATACACAATAAATAAATAAACAGTAAAATAAATATTATTACTTTTGTTATCTTTTTCTTCTGTTTTGGAGCTTGGAAAAATATGGAGGACTTTTAGAGCTTCGTGCTGATAACGTGTTGTGAAAAAGTAAAAATTTACGGTAAAAAGTAAAAATCTCAAACTCTCAAAATTATCACACTACACACTTTATAATATTTTTCTCTCAACTCAATTGTGATTTTCTTCACAAATGAGAGATCTATTTATAAAAAATCTTAACAAATAATCCAAAAATAAATTACATCATTACCTTCATCATCACACACAAATTTCAATATTCAACACCTAATTTTACCTAATTTTCAACATTCAAATATTCAACATTCAATATTCAAATATCTAATATTAAAATATTAATTTTCAACAATTACATGATTTTGAGGATGACCAAAATTTATCATTGAGACCTATTTACATGATAATAATTAATTAAAAATATATATAAATAAAAATGTCATAATACAAGACATGATATATATATATATATATAGTTATTTTTCACACATATGTATGATCAAATAGTTTTAGGTTGTATTTGGACTGAAGATTGTGGATGAAAGATTTCAATTTTTTTTAAAAAATATTTAATTTATCTCGAGACGTGTTCCAAATTTTTTTGAGTAGGTTTCTTGTGAGACGGTTTCACGAATCTTTATCTGTGAGACGGATCAAACCTATCGATATTCACAACAAAAAGTAATACTCATAGCATAAAAAATAATACATTTTTCATGTATGACCCAAATAAAAGAACCGTCTCACAAAATACGACCTATGAGGCCGTCTCACACAAATTTTTGTTAATTTTTTATTTTTTAACTCGAGGAAGAGATATATTACAATTGAATCATTCTAATTTGAACTTTTGTGCCAGATGACTCAAAATACATTTCTGATTTGAATTTGTACTCCAAACAAACTAATATATCTATACCTAAACATGATTGCTAATGAGAAATTTGAGTCGATCTTGAAAAAGTACTCCATGCGGTCCAGATCCAGCCCATTTACACGATTAATTTGTACTGTGGATGCATAATTAATTAAAAGGGCATGTGCTTGTCTACTCTTGTCGATCAATATCATGTGTGAGTCATTCATATTTTAATAAAAATTGACATAATGTAAAGATGATTAAAAGATAAAATTTTACCAATCATAATACCACAAACATAATATAGAAAAATCCAAAAAACGACGCTTATTTACAAAATAATAGGCACGGCCCCATAAGTCAATCATTATATTTTAAATTTTAATTATATATTTCTTTTAAAAAACTAAAAAACATTATCTTGGTAACACATATATATTTAGAGAGTTTGAGAAAGAAAAATCTTTATCCTTACAAAAAATTTTTTTTAGGAAGTTGGTATTAATTGAAATTATTATTTTCGTTCATTAATCCAATGAATGGGCATAGCCTTTATTAATGGAAGCCTCTTTCATCTTCAATAAACTATTTTGATATTCCTGCTAGGACCTACGTACTGCAAGGATGTTATGGAAAGTTAAATAAAAAATATAATACGGGGACAAAAATCAGTTGGTAACCAAGTTAACTACGTCTGGAGTCCGGAGAGAGGTTGAAATATGATGTTTAACCAATATGATCTAAAATATATTCGAGTTGTACAGTTTATACTTTTTATAATGTTTCGTAAACTCATAAAATAGTTTTATCCTCGTGAGCCACTATCACGTCTTTGATCTTAACATATAATTACTGTGAGCAAGATTGTTGAGGACAATAATTATGTACGATGATAAAGTAATTCAAACGTTGTACAATTTTAAGAATTTGAATCATAACATCGTCATCAATTATATTTTCTAATAAAATGAAAAACACTCGACCCCATATGATTTATATCTATTATAGTAGAGCATGAACGTGGGACATCAGAGACATTCATACGAGTTTAACTCTATTCAAGAAGATAGATCAACGGGATCCACCATTCAATACTAGACAAAGAAATTAATTAAAATCCAATAAAAATTTTAGGCAACTAGATCCAATTAAACCCAATTAGTTTCTTATATTTTATTATAATTTTTTTTAAAAAAAATTATACTTAAAATTCTTCCGAATAAATCTGAGCCTTTGATTTTAAAAAAATTATACTTAAAATTCTTCCGAATAAATCTGAGCCTTTGATTTTAAAAAAATTATACTTAAAATTCTTCCGAATAAATCTGAGCCTTTGACCAGTTTGTTATGTAACAATACTGTATAAACTCCAGTGTGTTTCTGCGGTATAATTAACAAATGATAAGAACAATAAGAATTAATTGGCAAATAACGTAAATATATTTATTTTATTCTATATTATCATTTTTCTCCCTTTTTAAGGCATGAAAAGCTTGTTCCCACACTTGCATCGCCAAGCTTCTGGATAGTACTCTAATGGCCTAAACAACCCAGGATGAATCGGGAGGTGCACCGGCTTACACGGCGAGCACCACCCACATTTTGATCTGCAAGTCGGCGGTGATGAGCCCAGACCAGCCAGTCGCCGCCGTGTCGTAACCGCATCGGCCACCTCCTCTCTAATCTTCTTCCTCTCTCCAACACCTACATTGATACACAACATATCTAACTCTCTTTATTCTAGTATCTTTATCTTCAACTCCTGATGTAAAAATTTTAAGAATTGATAGGATTTTCATAATTTGACGTTCATGGAAATTTGAACTAAAAATGATTTTGGATGAGAATTAAGATTCATCGTGTACTTTCAAATCTGCTTAATTTTATTTAATTAAGTTACATGTAGAGTACTTACTAATTAGATGAAGAGTTGGGTTGAAGCCAAGAGCTGGTATCGAAGCAAGTAGGAGAAAAGCTAGGGTGACCATGGTTGCAAAGGAAACGACGATATCCCTCCGATGACGGCGGTGTTCGGTCATCTCTGATGCTATAGCTGATCGTAATGGGTCCGGAAACAATGTATTGCATATGCAAACGGGAGAGAAAGTTATATATGTCGTTGAAAAGAAGAGGAAATCGATGAAGAAGATTCGGAAAAGTGTGTGGAAAGAATGAGCAAAATTAATGGAGTTTGAGGTGATATTATTGGTGATAGTTGCGTGCAAGCGTGCGAGTCCAAGTCAAAGAGACATACTACATTAAAAGATGTGGGGTTATGCATGTCAATTTTTTCAAACAAAAGTGAGGAATTCTTAAGGGGTTTGTCTCAATTTGTTGTATGTTACCTTTCATTAGTACTACGTGGTTCTAACCTGCATGGTCGTGAAATGTCAGCTTTTTTTTTAAAAAAAAAACTCTCACACAATTATAAAGATGTAAAAGTAAAGGAATGATCCCCGTTATAATTTGTTAAATTTCAGTCTTAATGTAATAACGCTGTTTTTTTTACTTTTTTAAATGGAATTTTGGTTATTTTTTTTAAACCATAATGTTGACGTGACGCAGAACACATCATTAATATATCAGTCAAGATATATCAGCAATATATGAAATCACGTAAGTAATATTCAAACACAACATTAGCATTCCGATCACAAAGATCGTGTTACGACGGTAATTTTACTAATTAATGAACCAAAAACAGAACCAGGCTACTTTAACGACCACAAATATTAATGTTTATAAAGCGACTTGATCCCCAAAATATGTTTGGGTAGAAATTTGGATTTTATCTTTTGTCGTCTTGTTTAATATTCACATGCCCACACGATCCTTGTAGAAAAATCTGGGATGGATTGCACAGTTGACTATGTTCTTTACTTTAAGGTTTACTGTAAGAAATTGAATCGAGTACTGTCATTTCATAAAGCTATTTCCTTTTCCATACTTTGGAGGTTGTATTGTCGTTCTGCTTGCTAAATTTCAACCGTTTCTTGTAACACTTCAAAGTGTAATAAATTATAGTAAAACGGTAAAATTCCCATTTATGGAAGAATTTAACTGTAAAAAATCAAGGCCTTGTTTTAACTCATATGAGCACGATGGTTCATTTAATTTAGATTGTGTTTGGATCGATCATTTCAGATACTGGATTTTGAATTTTCTTAACTTATTTGGATCGAAAAATTTGAAGTTATTTGAATGATATTTCCAAATCAAATTTATCTTTATTTCTTTTTTCGACAATCAATGCAACCCGTCATGGATCTAACTTGCAAGTGCGGGCCTGGTGATGAACCGGGCTCGGACAGGCCTGGAAAATTGAGTCAGTGTAATCACAAGGCTTTAAACAAAGTTAGATTTAAAGTAAAAAAAGGACTAAAAAGTTAGCATGATTTGCATATGAAATTGGGGCCTGCCTGTTACCTGCAGGCCGGGGAAAAATTACGGTAAAATGCATTTTTTGTACATTGATTCGGGCCTGGAAATGAGAGATGGCAGACGTTACATATACCCCACCAGAGACTGAAACCAACAGGGAAATACACAGTTTTAATGCTCCTTGTGCTCGATTACCAATTATTTTGTAATTAATAATTGAGTGGATAGGAAAGCACAATTGAGTGATAAAATATAGGAAAATTTTCATTTTTTCTATTATATTTGTTATTAAATTTCAATTTTAATATGATATTTTTAGTTTTTAACAAATTTAATGTTTTTTTATCGAGTGTATTGATGTGATACTGTACATGTCAGCGCTAAATCGCTGTCATGTTAGAGAAAAGACTATAATGTCAAAAGCAAAGGTAATATACTAAGACAGTAATTTGACAACATAGATTACCAAAATCGTAACAAAATAAAGATATAAAACCAAAAATATATTTATGTATTTCTTAAATATTTTTTAATTAGAAACTTGCAGTATATTTGATTAATTAGATTAGATAGAATTTAGAAGGAAGAATAAATCAAAAGGTGGAATACAACTATTTATACAGGATATTCTTTGTTTCCATAAACAAGGGCAAAATAGATAATAAATATCTCTTCGTCCCATGTTTGACTGAAATTTGTGAGTGCAACCTTAATGGCAACGAATGAATTGCCCAATTTACCCTCAATGATATGACTTGTGATCAAATAACCATTAATTCATTCAGGAGTATGTTTGAAACAATATCAGTCACACAATGGGAGTGAAATAAAACTAACATGGAATCTCCTAATATTGATTTGCAATTTTGATTATGTATATTTATTTGTTTTTTCGATTTTTGCATTCGATGTTATCAACTTTTAATTTTAATTCGTTATAGTTCAATACCGAAATTGGCATTATATTATAATTTTTGAAACATTTGAATTTTTTTCGATAATTTGGCATATACTAAAGTACCGTATTTTTTTAATGTCATACCGATCTCGATACCGAAAAATTCTGTAAACGGTTAAATTTAATAGAGTAAGTCTCTTGTGAGACGGTCTCACGAATCTTTGTCTATGATACGGGTCAATCATACCGATATTCACAATAAAAAATAATACTCTTAGCATAAAAATTAATATTTTTCATGGATGACCCAAATAAGAGATCCGTCTCAAAAAATACAACCCGTGAGATCGTCTCATACAAGTTTTTGCCAATTTAATATGCGTTTTATTTTGCTATACGATAAATATGATATACCAGAATTTCTGTTCAATATTTTTCCCACCCCTAGACACAAAGGATAGCATAACTTGGTTCTTCTGTTGCGTTAGTGAGCGCTGACTTTATTTTAAAATTATTACCTTTGGGCTACGTTTGGTTGGAAGGATAAAATAAACTAATGATTAGTATGTAAATGATAAAAAAAATGATTGTGATAGAAATGTAATATATAATGTAAAAGAGTATTATGTTTGGTATGATTTTTAAGTATGAGATAATTTTGAATTTTTTGATGAAATGACTAAATTGCCCTTTTCTTTATTTTTTTTTCTTTACTCCGGCGCCGGCCCGGCCACGGAGGTGGTCTGACGGCCGCGGGGATAATTTTGAATTTTTTGATGAAATGACGAAATTGCCCTTTTCTTTATATTTTTTTTTTACTCCGGCGACGGCCCGGCCACGGAGGTGGTCTGACGGCCGCGGCGGCCGATGGGCCGGCGGTCCGACTGTCGGCCAGAAGCGGCGGTTGGCGGTGGCCGGCCGGAATCGACGGTGGCGGCGACGGGTGGTCGGCGGTGGCCGGTGGGCGGTCGGTGGAAGGAAGTGGTGGTGAGTTTGGATTTAGGAGAAGGGTAAAATTGGAAAAATAGGATGTATTAAGAGTGAGATAAATAATCCTAGAGGGTGAGGAGGTATTATTTTAACCTACCTAATATAACCTAATCATTCATAAGAGCGATTGACTTGGTTAAATAAAAAACGTACCAAACGAGTGATTAGGTGGGTTAAACAAAATAAACCCACCAAATCAAACGAACCAAACACTGCCTTGTTGTTTAAGGCAGTGTTTGGTTGCCTTTGGGTTTATTTTTTTTAACTTACCTAATCACTCGTTTGGTACGGTTTTTTATTTAACCAAGGCAATCCCTCATATGAATGATTATGTTATATTAGGTAGGTTAAAATAATACATCTTCACCCCTATGATTATTTATCCCACTCTTAATCTATCATATTTTTACAATTTTATCCTTCTCTTAAATCCAAACTCACCACCACTTCCTTCCACCGACCGCCCACCGGCAACCCCTGCCAAAGGCCGACCGCCGTCGACCACCGTCGGCCGCCGCCGCCGCTTTCGGCCGAGCACCGCCGCCGCCTCCGGTCGACAACCGCCGATCGCCGCCACCGCTTCCGGCCGACCGCCGACGCTTCCGACTGACCGGCAGACCACCGCGGCCGACGCAAAAATGGAAGGGCAATTTTGTCAATTCATCAAAAAATTATTAATTATCTAATTCTTATCAATCATACCAAACATAATATTATTTTATCATTATATATATTATATTTCTATTTCAATCATTCTTTTTATCATTTCTCTCTTAATCATTTCATTATTTTATCCTCCAAACCAAACGCAGCCTTAATAGTCCCATATATCACTCGATCCTTTTTTTTCCTCGAAAATGTATTTTATAGTAAATCTAATTTATCTTAAAATTTCATCTTATTCATCCATGCACTTAAATGAATGTCCGAAGGTAGCTAAACTATTAAAGAGATTAGATTGATTGCTATTTGGTATTTTGGCCTGTTTTTTATAAATAGCTCTGAACTACCATCTATTATTCATTACTGATACAATCTTAAACTTTTAATTTCAAAGACTAATTTATCACACATGAAATTAATTATTCTTATTTAACAATAGGGAAATACATTTAAAATTAAAATTAAAAAATATCACACACACACACACACATATATATGAGATGTCCACCTGTTAGTGAGCGCCATCGCAAAATGTTCGTGAAAACGTCTCGTGAAATGTCATATCGATCGTCTCCACACACATTGCATCATAAAATGTTTCGACGATGTTCATATGAACATCTTCTCATGTCCGTTTTTTTTACGTTCGAGAAGATGTTCTAGCGAACATGGTCGAAACATTTAATAAAACTGTATATGAGTGTTCCACAAAATATTCCCGCGAAATACGTAATCTTTTATATATATATATATATATATATATATATATATACCCACAAAACTGCGTTTAATGAGTTATTATTATTATTATTTATTTGAGTCGGGGAAGTTTTTTTTTTACAACTCGTACAAGATTTTAATAATTTATGTGCATCCCATCACGAAATCTCAGTCCCAAATTGAAATGTGCCCATAAAAAACGATGATATTTCACCAAATGCACCAGAAGAAGTTAAACAAATACATACCTCCCAAATCAATGGACAGATAATCTCCGCGTGTCAACATCCCATGCAAGCATAATTTAATCCATCAATCTCCAAGCTTCCATTGTCCTAGCTAGCTCTGAAACCCTGAATTCTCATGGCGCTGGAGGTCAGTCCCAAGTTTAGTTTCCAATTTCTTTATTGTTCACAAACTTTAATTCTTCTCAGTTTTAATGATTAATTTTAGTATTAATTGTATGAATTAATACATTTATATATATATATATGAACGAGCAGGCATGGTTTATGCAAGAAGATCATGTTGGCGAATTACACCCCCGAAGCGATGCCAACCACGATGATAATAGTACCCAAAAATTGCGGAATAAAATAACCAACAAGAACACAAAGATTTACGTGGTTCACCCAATATTGGCTACGTCCACGGAGCACTGCAACTTTTATAACAGGAGAAATATTACAACAAGTGTATACACCAATACACTCAATATTTCTCACACTCCCAACCCGAGTATACCGAGAAAATAATTTCTCTAACTCACACAAAGAGAATTCCCGCACTCAAGAAAAAAATACACTCTTTTTTTCTATGCACTCTCTATTTATCAAAGCTAAAAAGCTTTTGATTTTGGGATACAATAACTGAAGGAATTGAGCTCTATTTATAACTAATTCTCTCCAGCAATTTTATCAACACAACCGATGTGGGATTGGGATATTTTGAATATTTTATTTTGTGCGGGCCCCTCCACTTACCTAACAATTCTCCCACTTGAAGACTTGATTTCAATCACGTCTTCACATCATCATTGCAGCAGCTCATATCTCCTCATTTATTCTTGCAGTCCAACTGAAGTTGAACACAACTTCAGTTTGTCAATGGTTACCGTCTTCGTGAGCATATCGGCTGGATTTTTACTTCCAGGAATCTTCTCCAGCATCAAGACTCCATCTTCCAGCACTGATCTGATGAAATGGTACCTAACCTGTATATGCTTTGTCCTAGCATGATAAACAGGATTTTTTGCTAAATGAATAGCACTCTGACTGTCACAGTATAATGTGCTATCTTCAAGCTTCTGACCCAATTCCTCCAGAAAGGATTTCAACCATATCATCTCCTTGCTAGCTTCTGTAACTGCAACATACTCAGCCTCAGTAGTCGAAAGCGCAACAATCTTTTGCAGCTTAGACACCCAGCTTACAACTGTACCACCTAATGTGAACACATATCCAGTAGTACTTTTCCTGCCATCCAGGTCACCACCCATATCGGCATCGACAAAACCCTGTAAGCCAAATTTTGATCTCCTGAAGCATAAAGAACAACTAGCAGTACCTTTCAAATATCTGAGAATCCACTTAACTGCTTCCCAGTGTTACTTTCCTGGATTACTCATAAACCTGCTCACAACTCCCACTGCATGTGCTATGTCTGGTCTTGTGCACACCATTGCATACATGAGGCTTCTGACAGCAGAAGCATAAGGAACCTTATTCATATAAGCCTGCTCCTGCTCCGTCGATGGTGATTGTGATTTGGTTAGTTTGAAATGACTAGCCAAAGGAGTATTCACAGATTTAGCTTCATCCATATTAAATCTGCTAACCACCTTTTTTACTTACTCTTCTTGAGATAACTTCAAGAATCCATTCACCCGGTCTCTGAAGATCCTCATTCCAAGGATTTGCTTTGCAGCACCCAAATCCTTCATGGCAAATTCCTTTGATAAATCTTTCTTGAGTTTATCAATTTCTTCCAGACAAGCTCCTGCTATCAGCATATCATCTACATATAGCAGTAGTATGATATAAGAACCGTCAAACTTTTTCACATAACAGCAGTGATCAGCTTGACACCTTAGGAA